>NW_016167615.1:0-21074 GCF_001687245.7 Rhagoletis zephyria
TTTTATCGGTTGAATTTCAACCGCTGGGCGAACACTAGTTACATTAAAATGAAATGTGCTATAAAACTGCAATCTATAAATTCTGATTAAAAAGTGTGAAATTTTGATCCAAATTTTACAACTTTTTATTTATAATTGTTACAAATTTATTTTCAAACTACTGTACGATTTTGACTGACACACACTGTAATTCATATATGTATGCCGCGTACGCTGAAAGCAAAGATTTGCAAAAGTGGCAACAAAACAAAAAACGATCGAAATGGTGTCAATTCATAAGCGGGCTATTATCTACAATACCCGATACACGTAAACAAATATCTTGTGTGCATATGACATGCAGGCAGACATGACCAACGGACTTCAATGGCTGCTCTGCTTGTGCGTGACATTAGCAGCAATGCAGTTCGAAGATGACAATAAAAAAAAAAAAAACATTATAAATGGCCATTTAACATCACCATAAAACAATTATGTTGATCGCGGCTTGTTTGAGTCATTAAAAAAGGAAGACATTTGCAAATTTTAGAAAAGTAGATACATATGTACATATATATGTATTTACATATGGATGGATTTATAGCAATCGATGTGGAACATTTAATTTGAAAATAACTATCACAAAATTAATTTGCAGAATATTATGGATAAACACCAGCAGGCGGGAAATCAATTGAAGATCATTGACCTGCATTGTATAATAGTTAATTCGAATCAAAGCAGTTAATTCCATTGAAGACGCCCTATTTCAGAATTCGGTTCAAAAACTGCCTATCCCAGCTGCCGCTTTCAAAACGCCCACATCAACGCATTTTCAATACACATATTTGCAGTTGGGATAGGGCGTGGTTGAATCAAATTCTGAAGTAGGGCGTTCTTGAGCCATTTTCTGAGATAGGGCGATTACGAACCGGCTGTCGAGATAGGCCGAACGTCCTTCTTGACTTATTACCCATAGATATCTCTATCGAAAATTCAGCTGCTAACAGCGCCATCAGACTGCGTGCCCTGGGGTTCTGAAAGGAAAGAGCATTCGGGCACGGTTCTATCGTAGACGCATTATCGTTTGAAATTAAAGCGCCGCCCACTGACTATATCCTGGCGAAGACCTGGGTTCAACATAAACCACGCACGAAATTACCAAGCAGCAGTGACTGGAATCAGGAAAAGGAAGGGGTTCTTGCAGGGCTTAACTGTCTTTACGGATGGGTCAAAGATGGAATGCGGAGTTGGTGCAGGGGTTTTCATTGAGCAATTTAACCTAAAGTTATCCTCTCACCTAACAGATTATGCAAGCGGTTTCTAGGCCGAAACGGAGGCAGTAAGGTACATGAAAGAGAATATACCCGCGAAAACGCAGGTGAACATCCTCTCGTATAGCCAAGCGGTCTTTCAGGCAGTTTCTTCTACCTCTGTTAGATTGCAACTAGTGGATGAATATAGGATAAAGCTGGCCTATATTTCTGATCAAT
Source organism: Rhagoletis zephyria (assembly GCF_001687245.7). NCBI lineage: Eukaryota > Metazoa > Arthropoda > Insecta > Diptera > Tephritidae > Rhagoletis > Rhagoletis zephyria. The sequence goes on from NW_016167615.1 coordinate 1,473, forward strand.
ATGAAATTACCTTAATATGGGTCCCGGCACATAGGGGCATTTACGGAAACGAGGCAACGGACGAACTAGCAAGGAGCAGCACGCGGCGGACATGGGCGCTTCGCTCAGGGAGATTAAGACAAAAATTACCGAAATTTATCATTCTAAGGTCAAGCAGAGGGTCTTACAGGATTACCCACCAGTTCTGGGTGTCCTACGACCCACTTAAAACCAAAGCTCTGTTGGGAATGAGCTAAACAGATGCCTATAAATTTACTGTACTGGCCCGTTGGGGTGCATGCCGAAAGGATGGCACTGCTCTTCAATAAGCTCTGCCGCCGTTGCGATGAGCCGGCAAATTCGTTCAGACCTCTGATGAATTGTGAGTGTTCAAGGACCGCCTTTTAGTTTAACAAACCCTACGGTTCAATTCAATTTAGTATACATACATATCGTCGTTTAAAGTACAAAACCGCGTATCGTCATTCTGCAAAACCCCGCAGCTGACATTTGCTGCCAAAAATTGGATTTGCTCACACAAGCTGTTGGCTCAATCCTTATCCATTCGATATGTGTATTTCAAAGAAATGGTTCGGTGCTTTTTTTCTTATCTATATATGTAACAATAATTACATTTTCACAATAATTATTTATGTATATATGTACGTATGTATTTCTATCGCTTTTCCTATGAAAAACCAACCTAAATGAGCCTTCAGCGGTGTCATCCACCCACCCACAGCCTGTTGAAAGTTTAAACACCTCTGGCACCAATTTTCTGTTGTTTACTACTAGTTTCTATAAATAAAAATTAATTTAGTGCATAATGCATTCAAAGTGCAATGGCATTACCCGCATTTAGACTGTTTATTTTCAAATTTATTATATTTGCATATTAGTTAGAAAATTTATGCATAGGTACCTGAGTAATGGCTTTATTGCCATATTCATACAACGTATGTACGAGTATGTACGTTGGGCATGCAGCCAGATCAATGCACTCACTTCGCGATAGTTATCGAGAATGCCGGTAAGCTACGTACGTACATATGTAACTACACACGCAAATTCTATGTGTGCACCAAAGGCAGCGGCCTGGCTAAAAGCCGTAGGTAGCTACTTTAGTAAACAACAAAGCGAACCAAAGAAATTACTCGAACCACGTCGAATTATCAATGAATGAGTTGAATTGTTCGCTTAGGTACTTATGGTGGTAGGCAAGGGTGTGCATATGGGTGGTCCTTAAAATCAACTGAACGTTTTTTTTTTTCAATCCCACCACCCCTCAATTGGTAATACCACGGTCACAGATATCACATGTAAATTTTGATCCCGCACAATAGGCAAAGTTCAGATTCGTCTATAGAGAGTCAAAAATTAAAAAAAAAAAAATTCACTAATACCCCCAACAATCCATACTAACATAGTCGAAGACATGACATATACATTTTGGTTCCGATTGGAGTCGGTTAAGGCGTCTTCATAGGGCAATCTGAACTTTGACCCCTGTGCGACACGTCTTAACCGGGCCAAAATTTTCATGTGACAGTATCGATTTTGGGTATTAGATTAAAAAGAGATTAATATTATTTTTTTGAGTCTCCATAGAGGAGTCTTAACTATGCCCCCCCCCCCCCCCCCCCCCCCCCCCCCCCCCCCCCCCCCCCCCCCCCNTGCGACACCGTCTCCAATCGGGACCAAAATTTATATGTGATATCTTCGACTATAGTAGCATCGATATGGGGGTTGAGGCTTAGGAAATTGGGGTGAAGAATTTGCTTCCTACATTTAAGGACCACCCTAATGTACATATACTCGTATGTATGCGTTTTGAACTTTCTGACTTTTTTAATTTTTTCGCAGAAATTTTCACTTGCAGTCCGTCATGTTGACATAAAATTTGCATATTCGCATGTAGAAGTGAAGTATTGCTTCACATACAAATTGTTTGTACATACATTAGACCGTGCCAGGAAAAAAAATTTGGCCGTAAGCGCCTGAGTGAAGAGCAATTTCAAAACAAAAACTTTCTTTTGCCAAAAGTACGAAGTGTCGCCTTTTTATATTTTTCATCTTATCTTATGCACGTACGGTCGGATCTCAAAATATGACTTTTTGGACCAAAATTCATTGACCTCAGGTACCCCGTTTGAGTACTTAGCCACCATATCTCAGCTCCTACCACTCTAACGTACCACCCTAATGTCAGTAAATTAAAGCTAACCAAAAATCATTAAACTTTTGCTTAAGAAGTATGTATTTCGTTTTGAAAGCAATATCAATTTTTGTTTCAGTCGTAGGGTTAGCATCTTTACATTTTGCGTCATATTTTCGGCATTTGGAGTCGGTTCTAAAGTACGTCTCGAGAACACAATTTTTTTTTTGTTCCAAATTTATCGACCTCGAGTACCCGGTTCCAGTACTTACCCAACAGATCTCAGTTCTTATCACCCTAACGTACCACCCTAATGTCAGTAAATTAAAGATCGCCAAAAATCATTTAACTTTTGTTAAGAAAATATTTCAATTATATCAGTAGAACTAAAATATGTTAACTCAGGGGTGAACGGCGAAATTTTTTGTTGACGCTTCTAAGGTGGTACGGTCTAATGTACACACATATGTACTTATGTATTTACATATGTAGTAGTATCATCTATCTTCTCCAAAGAGCAACACTTAACTTAAGGAAAAGAAACACATATCGTTACCTAAACGTGAAAAGATGCCAAGTCCATTTTTTCGAAATTATTCGGTAGAGACGAAAAATCGATGTAGTTTCGCATTATCTGTCATTCTGCATCGAAGACTAAATTTTGAAAAAAAAAAGTGGACTTGGCACCTTTTAACCTTTAGATTGCTACATACACATATGTATGTTTGTATTTTCGAGAGCTCAAACTTTTATTAATTTTTTATTTCAATAGAGAATGTGTAGTGGAATTTTCGTTGCCATGCTTGCGAACCTTCATAAATAGTTCAGACGTCAACGTTGTGGATTTTAACAGCATCACCGCATAAATATTTAATACTTTAGCATATTTATGTTGTTTAGCAACAAATAAAAATCTACAAAAAAACATGCGAAATTTGCGATGATTTTTTTTTTTTATTTTGCTTCGGCGCTGAGACCAACACCAAAAGTGAGATATGGGAATTTTCGCAATATACTCTCTTGAGTTATATACATATGTACTATCTACATCGTTGGCAGAGTCTTTCTTCTCATAATTTGATACACCATTTCATACTTAAACTTTGTTCGTGCATTGTATTCTCCCAGTCCCATGAGTCCAGCATGAATCTATGCCGAAAAATTTCCAAAAAAATAAGCAATCTTGCTAATTTTTTGTTGATGATTTGCACTCATAGATCGGAGGAAAAGTAGAGGAAGTATATCCAAACACTCTGTATAAATCTCTCAAACTTTCTCCAAGATAGCAGACGCCGGCTTGTAGCCGAATCTAATGCTAAACAGATGCTGCTGACTTTAATGAGCCTTTAAACTGAATAAGTCGGAGTGGCCCCTATGAAGTCTCCGATCTTACTACCAAAACCAAGGCTTCACACGAGTTGGGTTGGTATCATAAAAATAATAATTATAATACAGTGTGCAGATAAAAGGTAGATAGCCGATCATTCAATACGAAATATGTATGTATGTAGTNGTTTGAATAATATCTAGGGAAAAAACATTGCAACCAAGTTTTTGCTATACAATGCACACACAATTTGTATAGATATGTACTTATTTATGTATGTATGTATGTATGTATATGTATATGATTATATACATATATACCCTGTAGGAAAAATCTCTAATTCTCAATTGATACACCTCTATGACATTAAGGACCACTACTAGTTCGCCATAAATCGTTACTGCATGCCAAACAACTAGGGAATTTAACACGGCGATGTCATCGGATATGGAAATTGTACGCCAGTGCATTATCTTTTCTTTAGTTCCGCAGCAGCTCTCAATTCCGCAGTTTAGATCTAGTTCGCTGCTTAGCATCCGTACTTTTCTATAGTGTATCATTATTTCTCGAGTTTTCAGTGATGCTTGCTATTATTTGCTTAACTACAGAAAGACCCAGGCTCGAATGCCGTCACACGCAAGATTTTAAAAATATAAGAACAGTTTTTGTTTTGTGTTTCCAAACTAGGAAAAAGCATCTGTGAAGTGCAGATCATAAGCTTATTCGAATGAGAAAACCGCCAAACGAAAATCTATTTAAAGCAAACAAAAGACACCATTTTCGATAGTTCTGAACCAGTTCTGAATTCTGAAGGTGACGTCCTTAGATGTAGACTTTTAATTAAAAGTTGTTGTGTTCTTTAAGTCCCACCTTTTCTGTGATTATTTTGGACTTAACAAATTTCTATAGCGCTCAATAGAAACGGTTAGAAATAAAATAGGAAGTGCGGGAATTTAGAAAACGATGCATTTTTAATTGTTCTTACTTCTAGCATTAATATATAATAATTTCAGGGACAGACCAGTTATAAGTTTTATCGCTAAAATGTTGTTTGATAACAGTTATTAACATGAGAAATATTTTTTTATTTCGTCGATAAAAGTAGTAAACCAACGATTGTTTTTTACGTTGCCTGATAGGTGATGCCAGATGAATATTTTTTTTTGCCGATGAGAGTTATTTTCCAACGTTTATTTTTTACGATGTCTGACAAACGTTGTGAGATAAAGATATTAATGAAGATGGAGATGGTGAATAAGATAAAGATGATGGAAATAAAAGTGAGATAGTAAAATAACTCTTATCTGGCAACGTAAAAATAAAAGCCTGGCAATAACTGTTATCAAGCAACGTAAAAAATAAACGTTGGGCACTAACTTTGATCAAGCAACGTAGAAATTAAACGTTGGTTTATAACTCTTAACGGCGAAACATAAAATATTTCATATCTAATAACTCTTATGAAATGACGTGTTCGTTAAATTTCAGAATTCGGTCAACGCTTTGAATTTGAAAATTCGAGATAACAGTTATTTTTGGTACCTGAATAATAAAAAAAATTGACTTTTTTCATTCTTAGCTATGTAGCTTTAGAAAGCAAAATAAAATAGTTTTGGGCTGGTGGGGATCTAGTTACTACAAATTTTATTCGCTAACTCGGGTTTTCCCTGCAGGGTACATATGTACATACGTGCATATCTTCATACATATAATATACACTTGAGGTATTCACAGTGCATTCCAAAATTAGTTCTTTAGCATCAAACTGTGATCAACTCTTTTCCAGCAGTCGTTACAAAATAAAAGCGAAACCAATAAAAGTGTGGCCAGACTGTCCTCTTTGCGTTAATTCAACATTTACAATTGCGTATTGGAAAACAAAAACCTCACAGATATTATGGTTTGAAAAGATACAAAATGTTGACGTCAACGTTTTGGAACCCATTTAGGAACGAACTGTGAATACCTCAACTGCATAATGCACGCCAAAAAGCCATTGAACTCTTGGCAAATGATCGCGAATAGTCGGCGATCGCACACTCCTTTCCTTTGTTGTGGTTTCGAAGAGCAAATGAAAGAAAAAAAATAAATGCATTAAATAATTCAATACTACTTACATATTTGTAGTAAAAAAATAGAAATGGCAATTATGCGCACGACCACGCACAAGTGTAAGTAAGCGTAAAAGTTTACGAGTCAGCAAAGGCAACAAATGCAAAATTTATATATACGCAGATCAAAATCTCCCGGATGGAATAGGAAGCTTGGATCGCGAAATGCGGGAATCCAATTGCCAAGATCCTATAGATCTTTAGCCAAAAAATTTTTTTCATTATAGTTATAAGCTAAGTGTATACCAATTCATACATTTTTATGACGGTACATATTTTTAGGCTTATTTTTTAGCATAAAAATCCGAGCTCTAATTATTACGAGTAATGACGTTTACTTCGAATGACTAATGACCATCTAAAATCTTCTTGAATAAATAGACAAAAATGTCTCAGCCATGCTACAAAATCCTTATCCCCTACATAGATGTCCCTAAACTATGTGCCTATGTTTAGGAGAGAACTGAGAGTGCTAATCACACTGAGAGAAGGTAATTGCAAGAAACTGCGCTTGAAGTAATATAAACCTATTACAAAATTGGTTCTAACCCCACGTCTCCACCTTCTACAGATTCTGTTAAAAAAGCAGTGTTAAGACAGAAATGTGAGGTGGAGACCGCAAATTTCCACTGTTAAACCATATCTGTCTTGCCGAATTTCTTACCATCGCTGTCTTAACATCTGCTGTTATTTCGTAGTTTGGCAACTCAGTTTTCATTTTACCGCCCCCATCTACATTGGATACAGATCGATCTGACTGACTTGATGCCATTTTGAAAGTGATATGTTAAGACAGCAAGGTGCCCACATGAGAAAACGGGACAAAGTTAAAACGGAAATTTTACAGATGTCAAGACACAGATAGTAGAAAATGGAGACATGGGGTAAAAGCTTGGGAAATTATATCATTAAATTAAAATCATAACCGAAGTACTGGAGAACTTTAAAACCTTAGGACCAGTTCCCAGAGAATGTTGTATTCCATAGCGAAGAGAAAGGGGAGCAGTTTCGCCAGTGCTTAAAAAACTATTGAAGAGAGGTACCAATACCGATGGCTCCTTGGCATCAAACCACTGTTGGCCAGTGTAATCGGTACAGCTCTGACATTTTTACACAACATAGAAGTGGAGGTGGCGGTAATTTCTGCTTACACACTTTTCGGAAAAAATTTTGCTAATTTTTGTACAAAGTATGAAATATTGACTCACATGGTCTTTGGTAGATAACGAGCTACACCTTCATAAAAAATAATAAACATTAAATAATCGAAAGGGGAATAGCCCAAGAATGCTAAAATATCTCTTATCTTTTTATTGGTGGTATTATCACTGGCGGTACTTAATGAGCTGGAAATGTGGTTCCACCTCCTTCCGCTGCTCATTCTCCTGTAAGAACTATAATGGCGAATGGTGAAAGACTGAAGCCCACCGTCAATGAACTGATTAGGCCTTATCAGTGTGGCTTTAGATCTGGAAAATCCACCATAGACCAGGTATTCACAATACGCCAAATCTTGGAAAAGACCCGCGAGAAAAGGATCGACACTCACCACTATTTGTCGACTTTAAAGCCGCCTTTGACAGCACTAAAAGGAGTTGCCTATACGCCGCGATGTCTGAATTTGGCATCCCCTCAAAACTCATACGGCTGTGTAAAATGACGTTGAGCAATACCACCAGCTCCGTCAGAATTGGAAAAGACCTCTCCGAGCCGTTCGCCACAAAACGGGGTTTCAGACAGGGCGACTCCCTTTCATGTGACTTCTTTAATCTGATGTTGGAGAAGATAATAAGAGCTGCAGAACTGAACCGCTCAGGAACAATTTACTACAAGAGCGTGCAATTGCTGGCTTATGCCGATGACATCGACATCATCGGTAACAAAAACCGCGAAGTCTGTTCTGCCTTTTCCAAGTTGGATAGGGAAGCAAAGCGCATGGGTCTGGTGGTAAACGAGGACAAGACGAAGTATCTCCTGTCATCAAACAAACAGTCAGCACATTCGCGCCTTGGCACCCACGTCACTGTTGACAGTTACAATTTCGAGAAAGTAGAGAATTTCGTTTACTTGGGAACCAGCATTAACACCGATAATAATGTCAGCATTGAAATCCAACGTAGAATCACTCTTGCCAACAAGTGCTACTTTGGACTGAGTAGGCAATTCAGGAGTAAAGTCCTCGCTCGACGTACGAAAACCACGCTCTATAAGTCACTCATCATGCCCGTGCTGATATATGGCGCAGAAGCATGGACAATGACAACATCCGATGAGGCGCCTCTTGGAGGGAGGCCCCCACTGCGATGGAAAGATCAGGTGAAGAAGGACTTGGCTTCACTTGGCGGTTCCAATTGGCGTCAGTTGGCACAGAGGAGAAACGACTGGCGTGCTTTGCTGAACTCGGCCAAAATCGCTTATACGGTTACAGCGCCAAAAAAGAAGAAGAAGAAGAAGATTATCACTGGCGCAGCGAATTAATTTGGCGAAGCGAACGGTTTGGCGCATAGCTCCCTTATATTCTATGTCCTTTGTGATAACGAAAGTGCTGCCACGTTTGTGCGAAAAATTGTTTTTGGGCCAGAGTACAAGGAGACGCTTATTAAATTAACAAAGAAAACACTGAAATCGGGACACTTATACGTCCCGAATTTTAAAAAAAATATTCAGCGGGACAATTTTCTCAAAATCGGTACTGCCCGCCAAAATCGGTACGAATGGTCACTCTTACATCAAAGGTATGATATGTATGTATATCGGCGATGGGCATCGCCTTGCCCGCGGGCAAAGCTATTTTAAGCTTTCTATACATTTTGTATAGGCATGCGCATAGTAAAAGCTCTCTCTAACAATCGCGGATGTGTATTCAAACATAAGGCAGTGTTCTCCAGAGAGAGCTTTTAGTTTGTGCCAGCCGAATTTTAAACGTACAGAAAGCTTAAAATGCTTAATCTGCGTACATCTGTAGCAAGAGTACAAACCATTCGCAGGAAAAAAAATGTCAAGCTTTTAACCGGAAAATCCTTTTTTTCAAATGTCAAGTACATCTGTGCTCTGCTAACATCAGCGTGCTCTGAGTTGAATACATACTTTCAAAGCTGGAGCGTCGGTGTCCATTCGAACAACATAGCCAAGCCAGCGGAGCCGGAATTCATCGTGGGACATAATCGAAGAAACCATCCCAAAAATGCTTTGCTTCAAAACGATCCGCTCGCCCAACAAGTGAGACGGCACCTACACAACTGGAGGCTCCACATCGAGCTGTACATAGAATATCCGTTGGACACAGAGCGGCACTCAAGAAATTTCCACAGCGATGCCGTCAGGACGAGTCTCAGTACTCGCAAAGACAACATGCTACTAGGTGGTCGACCGTCGCCTATCGATATCGAAGAGGGATTAAATGCACCCTAGCATTACTTCGTTCAGGGTGGTGCCACAGACTCAACATCTTCCCTACGTAAACTAGATAGACTCGACCGAGTCATTCCGATTGCCAATTCCATGTGAACAAATATTCCCAAAAATTATAAAGCACAACAAAAACAATTTTTCCCAATTTGTTTTTGTTTGCCTGTTTTATTATGGGAACGATTTGTACACATGGAATTGGCGATAACAGCACTCAAAGGAAAATATAACAAATTAATTAACGATTGCATTTGTATATAGCATCTTTTTTATTATCGGTATTAGTTATTTTAATAATTGTTTTAATTTTAATATAAAGTTTGCCTTACATTTTTAATTTAAAATTAATTGCCACTTTTTAATTTTAACAAATAGCACACGACATAAACACGTTTATTTTTTATTGAACATTTGTTTCATTTTTTATCTGCATACATACATACATATATGTGGATAAACATATACATATATGCACATAGTGCCCGTGCACAGCATGGTTTATCTGCTTAATATTTGCACATATTCTGTATGTATATATGAACTATATAACTTTTTACTCCAGAATAAAATCGTATAATTTTAGTTTTTCATGAATTTATCTGTTTAAATGTATTTATAATATTGTATATATAATCTATAATCTTCAACATACATAGAATGTAAATATCAAGTTTCAAGGTATATATAGATTCTATTTGTTTTTTTTTCACTTGTTCAAATTTTTTACTAAGCCCAATTGCAAAAATCAGAAAATCCGATGCCATGAACTTATCACCGAGTTCATCCATATTATGCTTTGCCTCGTGCTCGCTGTCGTTTACATCTGACTTTCACTTTGAATTTTGAAATATTTCATTTATTGCTAATTTTTGCAACTGTTTGGGGCGTTTTACAGCTCAGTTGTTCATTCGTACAATCGAATTGCTTTAATTTAATTTAATTTAGATGTAATAGTTTTCTAATTAATATTTCAAATTTTGTATAACGCCCCCAAGATCTATAATTTAATTTATAAGTAGTAGTTTTCGTATAGATGAAAGAGCAATTTAAAATTATCGTCTATATTGCGCGCATATCCAAAATTTATTAATTCAATCATTCATTGGGTCGATTTTAATTTATAGGAGAGAAAATATGTAAAGCTGTAACATAAAAAATCAGCAACATTTATCATAAAAATACTTAAAAGTAAATTGTTGTATTTCTAATACACCCCCATGCGAAGATATTTTCTTACAAACTTCTTTTTTCCTACGTGATAAGCACATACATATGTATTTTTGTAATTGTCGCGTCAGCGTGTATGTTTTGACGCTTAAGAAGTTGGCAGAAATGAAAAATATATATGATTCCTCTAAGGCTAATATATTACACACTAAGCTGATAGATATCTTCGTTACAATACTATCAGCGCCATTATTACTACCAATTGCATCTCACTTCTACAAAACCCAAACTTCAAAAAGTCGGTGTACTGTATGTGTTGTTGCTGCTTAGTGTTAATTTCATCTATTGTCGTATTGTATTAGCATTGTATATCCGTGGTCACACCTTTAATACTTTCCGAACTAAAATGCACGCAACCGTATTTGCATACCAATGTCCATACGTACGGAATGAAAAACTCCTCAGGCGCATCTTCCTCAACATATTTGAATTTCAAGTCAGGGAATTTCTGTATTACAAGAAATTTAATAAACAAACATTTTGCTAAATAAATGGCTTGACAAAATACTTACCCTAAGCCGGTCACTCGACCATTGACTGGCACCTTTAGATATCACCTCAAACACCTCGTTTACGCCCAGTTCTCCACGCTGCTCCTGAACTCGCTGCAGACGCGAGGAAAAGAATCCTACAACCTAAAAAGAGTACAAAAATTTTCGTAAGCAATGTGAAAATGGCAATATTTCTAAAATGTTTAGCATCTCTCTCTCTCTCTCTCTATTCATTACCATATCTATGTTCTGTATTATATCTTGAAACGCGTGATGGCTGCGGAAACTTTCGAAAACACTTCGTTTATATAGTAAAGTGTAGACCAGATTAGGGCAGTAAACCAATTGATTGGATAGACAAGAGTTAAGTATCTCTAAAACCATCCGTAACACCTCTTCTAACACTGTGAGATCTTGTAGCATATCCTCAGGCGTGGTGTTAACGTTCACGAAAACTCCATTATTAACAGGTTCTTTCAGCTGCGCATCGAGACGCGTGTGCTTACGCGCTANAGAAAATGGTAATATTTCTAAAATTTTTAGTATCTCTCTCTCTCTCACTCTATTCATTACCATATCTATGTTCTGTATTATATCTTGAAACGCGTGATGACTGCGGAAACTTTCGAAAACACTTCGTTTATATAGTAAAGTGTAGACCAGATTTGGGCAGTAAACCAACTGATTGGATAGACAAGAGTTAAGTATCTCTAAAACCATTCGTAACACCTCTTCTAACACTGTGAGATCTTGTAGCATATCCTCAGGCGTGGTGTTAACGTTCACGAAAACTCCATTATTAACAGGTTCTTTCAGCTGCGCATCGAGACGCGTGTGCTTACGCGCTAATGTTTCAAAAAGGGATATAAGTCTTTGCGCTACATATGGATGTAATGCGCGAAACTGCCCAGACATATTCGCCAGCGCCGCCAGACAGTTTGTATGCAAATATTTATCACGCATTTTCAACATATTATATTGAATAGTGCGTATGACAACCAGGATTAGAAGACCACCCAGCGATATCTCCGATATGGTGCGCTCTGTGTACCAATGGATATTTTTAAGCATCTAAAATAGAGACGAATGTAAGTAAAATATTTTTTTAATTGAGCTAATGGATTTGCACTCACTATATTATGCACATTCTTGTTGAATCCATCATCCTCACTAAGTATTAGCAGGACGATTAGTGACATGTAGATGTGATGCGAAGTACTATCCGGAGCATGGTACAATGTCTGCAATATAGGTATCACCAAATTCTCTAGGTCATTCTGCGCCATTACAAAGCGGTAGAAACGTTCATTTCGATGTAGCAAGAGATATAACAACAATGTGGCTTGGTCGATAGTCACAATACGACATAAAGTCTCGTAAACGGAGGTGAAGTCGATCTGGAAAGAAGCGCCTTCCTTCGGCGAATCTTTCGAATCAGCGCAGCCAAATAAGCTAGCGCGATATGGATTATCTTTAGTGGTACAGTGATTTGTTAGTATAAGAATCAGTAGAAGACTTTGATTTGCAAGTGGATAGTGTTCACGAAATTGTTGCGAAAGTTCAGCGCCAGTAGCGCCAGTTGCTTTCAGTACATCCTGTTGTTTGCGGAAGGTGAAAATAGAAAGCAACGACTCAGCGATACCAAAAACGAATGAACCAGAAGATGAAGAGCCAAACATGGTATGTGGTACTTCAACCATACGCGCAACATAATGCAATAGTGCGGATACAAGCACATTTGCATGCTGGCATTTGTATATAGTTCTGGAAAAGGAATTAAATAAATCCATGCCAATTAAAGTCAAATACCTTAAAAAGTTACCTAAAAATTATTAATTTCTCTGTGGGTTGCTCGGTGAATAAGTGTACGGAGAGAAGAGTGATGAAAGTATTCACTGCCTCCAAATGCAAGTGATATGTGAACTCCCTAAAAAGACAAAAATGGTGTTAGAAAAATTAAGCCTAACTTTTATCCGATCTCTTTTACTTGACTGGAATCACCACAATCAGATTTACAAGCGCGTCGATGAAAGACTCAAACTTCGCGCCATCAACAATTACTGCTGCCTTTGCGAGCACGCTACCAGCAGCGCCATCCTCGGTGGCCTCAACAGCGATTGTAGTACAGTCAGCATGTGCGCCAGTGTTCGCTGCGCCTTCTTCTGCCCGCAATAACTCTTCATTAGGTATCGCTTCGAAGTGTTGCAAAAGCTGAAACTCGGACCCAGTCTCAATGATGTACTTAACTAACGAACGTATTATAAACAGGGCATTGAATGTTTGCCATATGTGCAGGTTGCTTTCTTTATCAGACAAAGAAAGTAACTCAGCGGCTCTTTCAAGAAACACAGATACCAGTGAGCCAAAGTTGCCTGTTTTAAGATTGTTACTTATGAACGATTGGCAGAGTGCCTCAAGACGTGAGTCCAAACTTAACTGATCTTGACTGTAAAACAAGCAAAGAAACGTTTATTAGGACGTGGGTGTGGTTCGAGGGGGTGGCGTTCACACGTCAGCTCTTCACACTTACCTATCCTCTGGCATTGTGATATGATAGTTCAATAGTGCATTCCAGTATGACGCGTCATCTTGTAGAATATGGGTACGTCCAACAAAGCGTTGCAATAGTTCATTCTCGGATAGAATAGCTTGTCTGCTGACGTTGATCCCCATGGTTTTACGAGTTTTACGCGCAGAGCAGAAATGCTGTCAACGTCGGCGATGTCTTTGTTGATCTGGTTTTCCAATCGCTCTGTCACCCTGCAACGCTAACGCCAACGTCAACGTCGCCAACAGGCACTTGCAATGCAAACCCAATTTTCTAAATTAGCCTAAAAAATTACACTGCTTTTTTTCAAACGTTTATTTGATCATTCGTCTACTTGATTCCAGTCGATAATTTAGATAAGAAATGGTTTTGAACAGAAATTTTACAATTTTCTTCACTGTTTTCGTTCTTTTATTTATTCTTGTCGGCGAATTTCAGACCAACTGACATGCAAGGCTGCCAACTCAATTAGCAATGAAGTACCATATTGAGGATAAAAAATGCCAAAAAAGGTGCATTCGTTTTAATTTTTTCCATTTGCCATTAAAATTAGAAACACATTCCTAAAACAGACAAATCAGTTGAATATACTATACAAATTATAAAATTTTTCTTGTGAAAAAGAAGTACACGCAAAGGATTTCACAAAAATATATTGAAATAGTTTTATTTGAGCCATTTAAATTAAAATAGGGCCACAAATGCTACGGTTTGAGCGAAGTTGGCAGGTCTGCTGACGTAGTTGGAAAACAACGCTGCCATATGAAAACATTAATTTTTTAGCATGGGCACTACACATGATCCAACTACACAATTCTAATTGGTTCATGGGCACTACATAATGGGTTCTTTCCAGTACGCAACGCAGGATCCCACGGGTGCCCAAAATAGCCCAGAAATCATTCCCGTATAATAGAGAGCGAAAATTGGAATGTATTGGATCGTAAGTGTCTTTTTCTTTTTGCCCGAAGCAACCCGGACTTTTTCGCCGGGTAAAAATGGATCAAGCGTCAAATGTTTCCCAAATTCTGGGCACGAAATGTGGGTTTTTGCGCTCCCGTACTTCTGGATTATGTTCCATTTTTGAGAGCAAACTTTTCGCTTATTCTACCGGATCCGGTCCGGATTGTTAGGGAAAGAACCTAATATGTAGTATTATATTATAATATTTCTTTTTCGACTGATCTTCAATTCAAGTATATTTCCAAAATTAAAGAAATAAATCCATATTAATAAATCGTTAAATAAAACAAAATCTGCAGCAAATATCTTATTGTCTTTCTAAAATAAAGATCTGGCTGCATTATGAAATGGAAGAAAATAAAAAACGTCGACCTGCGGAACAAAATAGGTTTGTTCCACGCGAGCCCGCGGGTGCCCTAAACTGCCCAGAAAGCGTTCCTCACGCTAGAAAAATTGGTAGAGATCCACTTTTGGATCGTAAATTTCTTCTTCTTTGTGCACGAAACAGCCCCTGTGCAAAAAGGCAATTTGAAATAACAGCTGTTGTGGTTTAAATCCGAAAGCAAATTTTATAAAAACAAAATTGGAAAATATCACAGAATTTTCAGAAAATGAAGTTATGTATTTTGTAATTTTATTAGCCATATAAGATAAATACACGTAAAATCATTATTTAGAGCTGATATGTTGATTCCGGGCACGAAATGTGGTTTTTTTCGTTCCTTACGCTCTGGACACTTTTGTCACATTTTCGACACTTGTGAGAGTAATTTTTTTTACGCTCTAATTACCGGAGCAGCGCGGAAAGCGTAAGGAACAAAGCTAATGCTGTGAAAAGGAAACTGCGATTGGTTCGAGTACCTGCTAAAGTGGATGTGATTTGTGGCATATAAAACAGCTGGTTTTGACTGTATAAAAGGAAGCGGAAGTTACATTATTTGATAAACAAGAACACTGGGAAAGAAGCGCACTTTCGATTTAATTTTACGTTAACTGCAGCAGTTCTAATATAAAGGGTAAAGAGCTCATCTTTCCACCTCTAGCCAACGAACACATGCATGGGCGTAGCCAGGTAGGGGCAGGGGGGTGCTGGAGCCCCCCCAACTTTCAAATTTTCCTTATATATATATAAAATAGTACCCTGAAATTCCAGCTTAATAGGGTCGAGCCATACCCCCATGCCCATTTCAGAATAGCTTTCAGTAAAAAGACAAATTTTAAGCAACTTTAAACAAAAATATGTATATTATGTATTTCGTTCAAGTTATCATCATCAATATAACTACAGTTTATTGCAATTATTTTTAGAATACGCTCGTTCAACGTCGCGAAAATTTTGCAAAATTCTGCAATTTATAAATCGCCTTTTCTATCTCTTTTAAAACAGGTTTGTTAGACATTCGTAACATATTGTATTCTTTTGTTAAAGAAAAATATATAATCGTTAAAAAAGCATAAAAATTTGTATTTGCACGTATACGGCTGAAGCTATACAAATATGTAGTATGTGCTTGAGTGCAATTGTAATAAAACAAAATAAATTAAATTTACAAAATATACATGTATTTGCCTCAGCTTTTGGACATGTGCTGGCTTTTTATTATATAAATGTATTTTTGCCATGCGTGAAGCCGCAAGACGATTGCAGTAGTATCACATAGTTTATGAGTGTCAAATGGCATAAAAACTTGCTACCGTACAAATTTCACTTGCCGCGACGACACATAACATTTTTAACAAATTTTTAAATTTCCAATCTTGCATGTACAATTAACATTTAATTTAGTTAATTATACTAATCTTGGAAACATCACTTGAGAGTTTATTGGTTTTATTGGCGTTTACTTTATGGCGTGCTATGTTGTTATAAGTATTTCCATTGATGAAATTTACAGGCAATTGCTGCTTTCAATTCGATAAGTGCGGAGCGGCAAATGTACTTGGAGAGTGCGTCCAAAATTAATGTATGCGGTCCATATAATGCGTTAAAGTAAAATTTTGAATTTTGATCGTGTTTGCCAATCGCGTCAAAATTATCACCTACAACTAGATTATACTATAAAATTAAATGTATGTATGTATGTATGTATGTATGTGTAGTGCATTAACATTTAGAAATTATATACAACTAGAAACTAATTGATTTTAAGGACGTTGTACGCATAGATGATTACGATGAATACTAAACGACTATAATTCAAAAATTAATCATAGCTGAATAGTTAAAACGATGAATATTATATAGTATACATACATAGGTATAACCTAGCGTTATTATAAACGTTGTAAAACGTTTGCCTAAACATGCACTCTCATGTAAATTCGCTGCTGTTACCACAATTATATAAAATTTTCAACCAGCATCTGCATCTCAAGTATTGATAATTTTGCACAACTTAAACACTTAAAATTTTCTTCTTTTTTTTTTGCTATTTTCAAATGTTTATTTTGCTTATTACTGCACTGCAGTTTGGCCTTGAGTTGATGTCCCTGTGTATTTCTTCCTCCACATCCATTATTTTACCAATTTCATGCCTCCAATGCAATATTCGTACGTGTAAGATGTTAATCGTACATCCTTTCAGGCATTCTCGCTTCACATCACTCGAAACTTATATTGTTTGCCTCTCTTCTATACATCAATCCCCTCCGTATCTCTTTCGCTTTTGCATCAAATTGATAATAATTTTTAAACGAAGTGCCATCTTATGCATATTTTCATTTAAAGTTTGCGTAGAGTAAGGGCAGCCTCGGAAGACTTATTAGCACCACTGCTGGCCAACATCTGCTTAAGACTAAATGAGGAGATCGCAATTCCAAAGACGGCCATCATTGTAGCAGAGCGTGACACAACACGGTCCGGTGTGGCTGTTGTGAAGACACTGCTGGCAGACTGGGATGAAGACTGAAATTTCAGAAGGTAGAAGAAAATGTTAATGATTTCTGTTATTAGAAAATTAAAATTTAAACTAAAAATATTAATATAATTAAAACTAAACCGTACATACAAAAATATGTACATATAATAATTCTAATAACTAATGCTTCGTGGGAAATAGAAAAGCACTTTCGTGAGGCTGACTATCTCTTCTGCTACTCAAAAATCTGTCTCTGCTGCTCCCAAAATCTAAATACAGCTTTATTAAATTTTGACCATAGTCAAAATTAAAAAAAAAAAAAACACTTTATCTAAGTTTGTGTGCCCGGACTAACTACGAGACGCATACGTTCCCACGACAGTCGGTTTTACGTAACCGGAACGACCCAGAATTATACCTGGCCAAGGACTGTCACTCCAGCAATACTACCCAAAAACTCTTTGGGGAATTTGTATGCTGTTGCAACAACAACAACGATACGCATATGTCGCTTTCGCCTATGGTGCTAAGGGTCGTTTTCAAAGACAATTAAACTGATGATGAAACTTTGACCCGGCTGCTCGCTTTGATGTATAGTGAAGATAACTGTCCCAGTAATCAACAATTAAACTCTCGTTCGGAAGTTGAATGAGAGTTAATTCTCCACTGTGCAAACTGCCCTAAATATATTTATATTAACTCTATTAAAAAATAAAAACAAGCCAAATTACAGAAATTCATTCATCAGAAGAGATAAGATACATAAATCGAATTCGGTAACATGCTTGGGTATCAGGAAAAGAATTGAAGTGACTGATAAGGAAATGGCGTAATACATATCCGTTTGTAAATTGCAGTACGCATGAAAATATTTTCAACTATTAAAATGGAATTTCCAGTAAAATGTTTAAGGCGCATTTTAAATGTCAATTTAATACTATCCACCCATCACGATTCCATTTTTTTTTGCCTGTGGCCATAAATACGAAATTTCTAAAACACCAAAAAGGCCAATTTGACAAAAGCAAGCCGGACGCCAGCGTTTTCTGTTAATTATAGTAAAATTGCATTTTTAAAAATAAACAAAATCAAAGCGTAAAAGAGAGCAAAACTGGCATTATGCCCGACAGGTGGTCATTCGAAAAGTATAAAAAAAAACCTATATAAGTACATACATACACATGTACTACGTATTTACATACATATACATGCACTTAACCATTGCGTTAACGCCAGATTAAAAATAGTAAGAACTACGCAAAAGAATTTGCGCCGCGTGGCATATGAAATATAATTAAATATCTTATTTTACTTTTTTTTTTGTTTTGGCGCTATAAGTTTATTTAGACGCCAGCAAAATTAGCTAAATGCCAGAAATCGAACAAATATAGAAATTTAAAGCAGTCAAAACAAATCAAAACTCAAGAAATAGCGGAACGCAAATCAAATTTGCGTGCAATTCCGTGCTCCACCCCATAAGAACGTGGCGGGGTGGCGCCGTTCATTGAACTGATAAGTCTAAGCAAACCTACCGGCAATCACAATATACAAGACGTATGCATGTACATATGAATGAGAGCGGGCACAAAGTATGCATAGACTTATGAAATGGACGTCTATTGAATGAGGGGACTGGGAGTAGAAGCCCACACTTTCTTTTTTTTCTTTGCTGGCGTCGTTGTTTTCTTATATGTAGGTTGTGTTTCTAATCTCACACCAGTTATGTAAACGTCAAAGGCTGAATGAACGAAACGACCAAACAAAGATACGAACAAGTTGTTTTGTTGTGTCGTGCAAATATTTACATTTTCACACAACGTTATAAATTACACATGAAAGAACAAGTGGCGAAATTTGCTACAATTCACTGAATGCCTTTGGAGGGTAAATATTTTGCCCTCCTAATTAACTAAGAAATGTTGGAAAAATAATCATAAACAAGTGTGTACATATGTATGTACATATGTATTAACTTAGCTTTGCTATAAGCAAAATAAAGTGCATTTTACAATTGCAAGATTTTAATAATTTATACCAGAAACGTCTTATCTTGTGTAGCGTATTCTAAAAATAGCACACTATAGTGTGCATATATTCATGTACTAGAATGACAATATTACTCGCCGCACTAATAACGCAATCGAAACAATTCAAAATCCATTTGAGGGCGAATTAATCACCGTACTTGTGACCTTGAAATGGTGGATAGAGTAAAATAGTATTTTCCCAAACAATAATAAATACGCTGCATGCTTGAAAGGTCTCCAATATAAAATATAATTATTTTAAAAGTACAAACTAATTCACAATTTCAAAAACTTGTAGAAGATCTTAGAAGAAGGGCCCTGGCTAATTTTTTCCATTTTTATTAAGACCTCGAATCTTTTTGGGGAATGGTGTTAAAGTGGCAACATTTCTTGTCGGCGGCTCTTTCTGATATCACAGCGTTGATTAAATGTTTGCACATACAGCTTTATTCTCTTCAGGCGCGTGCTATTTTACTGATTACAAGTGATAATAGCTATTTAATTAACA
>NW_016167616.1:0-21072 GCF_001687245.7 Rhagoletis zephyria
CAATTATATGATGAATGTCTTGAGGCATTCTTACGTGTTAGAGGGTTAACGCTGCCACGGTGCTTAAGTATCCCAAAACTATCTATGTATGTTTCTTCTTATACTATCGAATTTTGCTGAAATGAATTTCCTACTTACTCTGCATCTGTATGAAAGTTCCGCTAATTAATTGAAATAATCATTTTTATTAAGAAACATACCTTTCAGCATCGACTTCTTCCTAAATTAATTCTAGCTACAATTTCCAAGTACTTTGCATTTAATTAAAATTATATGTGGAAGGGTGCAGACAATTTGCGGACAAAAGGCGCAAATATGAAGCCATGCCAATTTGTGAGCAACGAAGTAAGCTGCACGTCAGCCCGCCCTATTCCAGCACACAAAGATTCTTTCTAATCACACACCACGAGTAGAATTGAGCTCGCATATACCACACTGTTGCATACCAGCATGCGCTTAGCCACATATGTATGTACATATGTATATTGTACTTAAGCTACTTAAGTGCATAAAGTGTTCGTTACAATAATTGCCGGCAAAATAGCTCACTTCCCTGTTTAATCGCTGCTGCGACGTGCCACCTAATAATGGGCCATCTCAACCGCCTTCACCTCACCCCTGCTGTGTGTGTGTGTGTGTGTGTGGATAATCATTATGCTTTTGTTTTACCTACCAAATGGTGGCACAGATGCGGAAGCGTTGCCAGGCAGAGAATGATCAACGGCCACCAATCTTGATCGGATGGAAAAGTAAAGCACCAGGCACGCGTGCGCATGCGCATGCGCGAGCTTGAGCGCAATCGCGAGCGCGCATTTCATTGACCGTTTCGCCGCGCTGAACACGCGCGCTATCAGGCAGTGAGCAGGTGGAGCGTTGTTTTCTTACTTTTTGCTTTGCTTGCAGGTAACTTTAGGGTTTCATGCAATTGCGGCAGTAGCAGCAGTAGCGGCAGCAGCGATCATTAGTAACGTGCTGATGGTTATCTGAGCGTGCTAATAATTTAACAGTAGATGAGTTCAATTGCCGTTGCTTTGTTTTTGTTCATTTTCCTTGGCTGCTCTAAACTTTTCTAATGCATGCGGCTTAATTATAAATTCCGATATGTACATGCATATGTATGAGTATGTGAACCCTTAAAGATTCCGAGCTGCTTAACTTCAAGAAGCCTCAATCTAAAGTAGAATTTTAAACAAATTCAAAACTTAATGACGCTTGAAAGTACCGTTATCAGTGGTATATTGCATTTTTAATTTATCTCCACAAGTGGTAATCTTAGAACAGAGTAAATATTTGCACTACAGCTTTACTCAAAAAAATTTGGTCAGTCTGCCGCCGTCTCGAATTGCGAAAAAAAAATTAAATTTGTTACACAGGCCCAAAAACAAAAATCGATAAAAGGTTCTTTTGGCCAGACCAGATGTCTTTTAGGGGTAGCTGAACATGAATTTGAGAATATTTTCTAACCCTTAAAAATGGCGGTCTTCATGTGACAGATACATTTTTATAAATATTAGTGGCTTACTTTAATCCTGGCAGTTAGGCGTTGCTGGGGTCGCTTACGAATACGAAGTCATATTTTTATAATTCAAATGTCGGGGGTTAAATTGAAAAAAAAAATAATAATAATTTCAAATTAACCTTCTCTTACTCACGTGACTAAAATTTCACTATTTTATACTAGGTTAACATATAAGTAGATTGCCGTCTTTTTCGAGCTTAACTCCCTTATCTGTAATTAGAAAAAAAAAAATAGTTAGCCATACAAAATTCGTTCCTCGTTAATCTGTGATTATGAAATAATCTGAGATGAAACCGATAACTTTTCGGTATCCAACCTAGTTTTATCGATTATTTTTGCGAAGAAGAGGAGAAATGCCAAATAAAAAAGTAAACAAAAATGGACGCTAGTAAGTAAAAGAGGTTCGTAAAGGTATTTTTAAACAAATATTAAGTTAAAATAAATTTAAATTGCTTAATAAAGCAGAAAAAGAACTTAACTTTTCCTTGAGTTGTGAGTATAACAAGCACAACAAATTTGGCAGCTAATAATCTGAGATTTGCCTGTGTAAACGGGATAATTAAAAAACGAGCTTTGGTTGAGATTATATTTAATGTAGACATATCGTGTCTCTCAGGCACCAATTTGCCGGATCAAAACATATATCGTCACCCTTATGCCAGAAGCATGAATGTGTAAATTTATTAGTTTTGAGGTATTGGGTTGACTTGATTAACCTTTGGATGTTCTAGATTTTTAGCGATAGAAATTTAATGTAGTAATTTCTAGAATCCCCCTTCCATCGATTTTTTTTATTGTAGTCTTCGGTTATCATCTACATTTACTACTTTAATTATCTCTTTTATTGCGTTCGAGACAATATTTTACATAAATAGCTACGCTTCACTATAACAAAAGTTTTGTTAGCTATATTTTAGGTGGATGACCTCTTAGTTTGGGCTGTTACGATCGTAAGACCTTTCAACCAAATCGGCATGCAGTCTGCAAATCGAAACTATTGCTGTGTCCTCAGATTCGCCATCTCAACGAAAAAAGATCCTGTGACCGTTCCATGTTCAATTTGCGCCTTGTGGCTCTCTACTTGACAGCCTCTATATATTTTTCATTTAGTATTCGTCTTAAGACTTGTAGTTCCCAAGAAATATTCTTACGGGTAACGAGCGGTCTTTCTTATGCCTCGTCAACCATATCGTTTGCTCGTATACATATTTATACCATACCAGGTGAGAAACGAACTGCTCAGCTACTTGCTAAAGGATCTGCGCCAGTCTACTACGATTATATAATTACAGCGCAGGTCACAGGTATTCCTGGCGCTCAGCCTAATTTAGGCGCTCGTCTTCTCTTAACTGGGATTTGAGAATACACACTCCTCGCTGACCCGACGACTAATTCACAGACACAAAGCCAACGAAGTTATTGCTTAAGAAGCCCTTCAGGCAGGGACCGAACATAACAGTTATTGATGTAAACTTTCATTGAAAAATACACTATGAAGGGCATGTTCTAACCATGTGATACATACCAGTCGGTGAAAAAGGACATCGCAAATCAAATTTTAAAATAATTTTTTTTTTGTAATTTTTATGTAAAATTAAAGCCAATAACAATTGTCTTTTATTTTTATTTTATAAATCCATAATAGGATTTAATTTTAATTTTTAACTAAATAATATGTAAATAACAGTTATTTTTGATTTTTATATTATAATTCTTAGATAACAGTTTTTGAAGACTTTTATTTATAATAGTCATTAATAAAAATCAGTCACCGACTTTTAGTCATACGTATAAAATTCATTCATTTTTTCAGAAGGTGTTGGAGAACCAAAATTTACTAAGCCTTATACAAATGACTTTTATAAGTACGATTTTAAAAATAAAAGTCAGTGGCTGATTTATATTGATGACTTTCTTCAATAACTGTTATCTAAGATATACAATTTAAACATCAAAAGTAACTGTTATTTGCAGACTATTTAGATAAAAATCAAAAATAATTTTTATTTTGGGTATATAAAATAAATATCACAAAAAAATGTTATTTAAGGATTAATTAAATAAAAGCCAAAAAATTACTGTTAAAAGCTTCTAAGTTTGGAAGACTGTTGGAACCAAGCCCGATAATACTATGGTCGACATGTTTGGAAGTAGGTTCCAGAAAAATCCAAGGATATTTTGAGCGTGTAATTGGCAAATGCGTCAACTAACTTTTTCTTAAAAGAATAAAAACTATTTCGGACAATCAGTCAATACTAAAGCCTTAAAGTACTTCAAACTCCCTACCAATAAGGTAAGCAAAACAAGGTAACCCTCTGGTGGGTACCAGGATTTGACTATAATGGAAAATCTGACACCAAGACTGACCCAACGGGAAGAGGTACTCTAAAATAATCTTAATTCGCTTGAAAGGACTTTCGTAACGAATACTGAGTCTTCTTTTTGATAATCCACCCTAAGTTCCTCGAAGTAGTTGCCTAAGTCTATATCAGCGCCCGACCTAGAACCGTGGGTGCAGAAAGAAATGACTTCCATGTCGAGAATTATTCTTACTTATTACCTTTAGAATGGAAAGATCGCAAGTGAAATTAAGACCGCCACCCACTTGTATGTAGACGAAATACTTCCTATCGATCTATGTCAGTAGGGTGTACTTATAGATGGGTGATCGTATATCGATTTGGTGCATTTATTTAAGGAATTACTGTCTATATTTTGTACGTAATTGAGATTTCTGGTTCGAAAAAGGACAGCTGGTAGAATGCAGTGTCTTAAAAGGAAAGGCACAATGGACTTTTGTTAATGGGCTCACATATGCAAATGCTTTTTGTTTGCCTGCATCTACTTGCTAAGGATGCATGTTGTTTTCTATACTTCTCTTAACTGACTGAAATGAAAATGAAATGCACAATCTGCTTAACGCCAACAAAGCCAATAGCCAACAAATGTATTTGGCACTTTCTTCTACTTATGCGTAGTCTTCTATGACGAAAGCACCCCAAACCATTTCTTTGAATGGTCCTCTCGCCTTCACTCCCTTGTAGCTTCTAGCTACCTCTCTTTTCTTTTCTCATTTATAATGCTGATAAGGATTAGTGTTTGGACATTTCCAGCATTTGTTTGTACATATGTGCATACATACTGCGCATTTGAGCCATATATGTATATACATACAAGATAGAAATCGAATTGTAATGCAATTTAAATGCAATGTTTATGTTCAATTATATTGACCTTTTTTTCTCTTTTGCCATTTGCTGACCATTTGCTGACCATTTGCTGTTGGTGCAAGGCATTCTTTTCACTTACTTTGTCAACAACTGCAAGGACTCAATGGGATGCATCTTCTGGCATGTAGCCGAGTGGGTCTATGTGGCGGCACTGACGTTTGTTTGCAGTGCAAAGCCATTTGCTCGGTTCCTTCGGTCACATGGTCAGTTCAATTTAGTTCAGTTGTTGATTGACATTTTTATTATGCATATTCAATTATAAATTTTATTTTATGCACAGCAGCCACATCGCATCGATATGTACATAAGCACGCAGTCGTCGTTGTAGCCGCAAATTTTCCACTTTCATTTCAATTTTGTCACAGCAATAAAAATTAAAATTGAAGAGCATTGAATATTATTTTGTTGAGAGTATTTATGAGCGCTGGCAGTGACATGCCATCGTCCCACATTACCACAATAAAAACCCAAAGAAAATTTTTGGTGACTTTCTTCATTCATCAACCCCTTAGTGTTCCTTCTCCTCTAAGATAAACTTTTTTACTTTCTTAAGGAATTTTTTGTGGCTCCTTAAATTTTTTATTTGCGGCAGCAGAAACAAAATATAAATTTTAATTTCCAGGAACTTCATTCACTCCTTTAATTTAAGTTTTTATCGACCACCGAGCAACTTTCACTTCCTCTAACCATATTTTCTGGTATTTATATTTAATTCGATTTGAATAGTCAGTGAAGAGTAAATTTTCGTAATTTCCATAATTTTGCCAGCGCGAGAACTTTTGATAAATATTTTTGGTCATTTCACTGACTATGCCCTGTATGCAGCTCTCAAGAAAACGGTCAAGAAAAAATTGTCAATTGGAAATTTGACTCAAGAAAATTTCTTAGCCATTTCATGTATGTCATTTTACATGGAGTTTTTGCTTTTCTTGAG
Source organism: Rhagoletis zephyria (assembly GCF_001687245.7). NCBI lineage: Eukaryota > Metazoa > Arthropoda > Insecta > Diptera > Tephritidae > Rhagoletis > Rhagoletis zephyria. The sequence continues at coordinate 5,684 of NW_016167616.1, forward strand.
AGCTGCATACAGGCCTCTACTAATTAAATTTGTAATGATTGAGAAGCAAGTAAAAGCATAAGCAAATGTGTACACTGCTCGCGTATGTCGGATTGTTGAAAAGTGCTCTCAGAGAGCAGGTGTGTGAGTCGAGTGGCGANGTTGAAGAGTGCTCTCAGAGAGCAGGTGTGTGAGTCGAGTGGCGAATAAATTGGCCGTCTGTTGTGATTGCAGCTTTTCGACGTTAAGCTTTCCTTGCATTGTTGGGCGCACATTTTTTGCTGCACAGAGACGGGTGCGTATCTTGGCTACAACAAGATAGTGGTCCGAGTCGATGTTTGGCCCTCGGAGTGTACGTACGTCTAAAACGCATGAAGCAAGCCTTCCGTCCACACATGATCGATTTGGTTTTCGATCTGGAGACAGCCATGTAGCTTGGTGGATGTTCTTATGCTGGAACCTAGTACTACATATTACCATGTTTCGGCGAAGTCGATCAGTCTCAGTCCGTAATCGGACATTTCGTCGTGGAGGCTGAATTTTCCGACAGTGGCGCCAAAGATCCCTTCCTTGCCCGCCTTGGCATTAAAGTGGCCCAGCACGATTTTGACATCGTTACGGGGGCAGCGCTCACATGTACGTTGCAAGCGCCCATAGAAGAGATCTTTGGATGCCTCATCCTTCTCTTCCGTCGGAGCATGGGCGCAGGTGATCGAGATTTTGAAGAATCTAACTTTGATGCGGATTGTGGCTAGACGTTCGTCCACCGGGGTGAACGCCAGTACTCGGCGACGGAGTCTCTCTCCTACCACGAATCCAACACCGAATTTGCGCTCCTTTCCCTTACGCTTACTTTTCCTTGCCCCGTCCATGGCATTTCTTGGATGGCGGTGATGTCAGCCTTTGTCTTCCAGGTTCATACCCTTAAGTCATAGTCCTTTATACGTTTGACGTGGTCGTCATCAGAAAAAGGGGGTCTCATCCGAGGCTTTTTAGATTTTGTCATTGGGCGGGGTTTTAACGTGGCGGGACCCAAACCCAGCGCACGCGAAGTTTTACGTCTTCTCACTTTAGCTCGCTCCTAAACGGGTGTTTGGTTGCTACCCAGAGGATACGTGGATATAAATATCCGGACGTTGTGAGCTGCAATTTGAGCCGTACGCACAAGAATCACTTCTGGCCACTCCCTGGTGAATGGCAGTCAAAAGTTTTCCACTTCTGCGCACGGAACCATCCCCCTTACTGAACAATCAATCCTATAATAAAGTAACTACGTTTAGTCTCTTGGAGTAATAGAACTAAGGGCCGTTTGCACCATATTTGGTTAATTCTAACTCCCAGTAGCGATAACAGACAATGTCCTGCAGCGGTCACTCATAAAAAACCCATTGGAGGATACTGTCGCTTGAAAGTCATCAATGATCACTGCATGACAGAGTCACTGAAGACATAACATAGCCGTACAAGACACTTAAGTGACTAATGCATGACATTCGCTACGGGAGAATTATTGTCATCAATACACCGTGACGCGATATCTTTAAGCTAACGACATCGGCTTTTCTTTTTGGCAAATCACTGTCACAAACGTACAGGAAAAGAAACAAATTGTCTATAGATTTCAGCCAAACGAAAATCCTCGTTTCTCACGTTAAATCAGGTAATAGTGATGCATTTTTCTTACTGCTCTTTTATATAGCTAACTTACTACTTTACTTTATTTGGGAAAACATAAACAAATTCCAAATAAATTGTTGCACTTTAAAGTTGTGAACTTGAAAATATTGTTTTGTATTCTGCACGTACAAGAAAATATTTCCCACGCATAAATGTATACGTATATGTAAATACATTACTTAAATAGAAGTGTCTGAAACCCCTGCAGGAAACGCTTCTCATTGACACAGTTTATGTATAAATCCATATAATTGTCCTTTGACGGTATACCTCTATCACAAGCAAATTTTTCCGACACGCAAATTTTTTAAAAGTAGTTTTCTAGAATTAACGCAATGTTTTTTTTATGAATTTCATTTTTAAAAAAGTCTCAGTCTTTCAAATCCTTTCAAACTCATCCAACCAAAGTTCGGGGTGTAACCAAGAAGAATACCCTGTGTATACAAAGAAAATGACACATGACATCTGACCCTCAACGATTTATTAGACAATAGCATTTACATCTGACGAATGTTCCTCCGAGTCTCGCTGCAATCGTAGATAATGAGGGAATCGAGGCGTATTTTCCGTAATAAAAAGAGAGAGGACGAAATATGTACGTGAGTGCGAAGAGCTTGAAATGCTAGCTGACAGAAAAAATGCCGGAAAATTTTATTGGAAAGTAGCTGTGGAAGCTGGGTTCAACATCTTAAATAAGAAAAACTTGTTTTTAACAGCGGTCGTCACTCGACAGGCAACGGCAAACCTCAGAGAACATTCAGCCATGAAAAAGCTTCTTATAGAAACATTTGCCGTTCGGCGGCGGCGTAAAATTTTAAAACCCTTACTTACTTCAACAAGGACGGCACACTTTTACAAAGCGGAATGGTAATAGAACAGAAACCAGTGATGAAGATGGACCTGAGCTCCACTTGAAGGCAATGGAGTCGATGTCCCACCGCCTTCTAAAGACGAGGTATGACGAGGAGTGGATAAGGTGTTAAGTCTTCCTGTGAAGTCCAATTAAAGTCCTAATATACAAGACACACACCGTGGGATCTGCTTCGTATCGCATAGGAGATCTGGTTGATGCGGATGGATCCAAGCTGAATGGGAAGCTAGGTGGAGGTGTATTCTGCAAATAAATCTCCATCAACCTGAAAGAGGTCAGGCTACAACTGGGTGTTCACGTGGATGGCGACCACATTCCAAAAATACTTGCAGTCACTTTCCAAAGCCATCTCGGCGCATTAAACCGCAGTTGTCAATAAAGTACAGAGCCGCAACAAAGTCCTCAAATCGCTATCCGGCAGCACTTGAGACAAAGACCAAGGAATGTGGTTGGCAAATAGAAGGTAATCGGCCGGCCGGCCGGCCGGTTCTAAACTATGCAGCGTCCATGTGGTTGCCGGGGACTAGCATGATGCAGTGGGTGAAGCTATAGACCTGTCAGAATACAGCACTCCGAACAGCCACGGCATGCCCTCTGATATCACCGGAACGCCATCAAATCTTCCCCTTTGGAGAGCACAACATTAGGCTATGCAAGCCGTAGGGTGCCACAGGCGTGAGTACCCGAACAGATACCTGCTTTCGGCAGAGCCCTCGCCAAGGCACATCAAAAGGCAAAAGGTCCAGACGTACTCAGCAACAGCAACAACCGAAGAGGCAGCCCTTGGAGTATTCGAGTATTGCAAACCATGAAACGATGAGCTGTATGAGTTTAGTGAATTAAAATACAGCAGCTGCGCTGGCTAGGGACTGCCGTTCGCATGGATACAGGACTTTCAGTCCTAAAAACATTGAACTCGGAGCCCGTAGGTGTTATAGCCGAACCATTTTTTGCAAAGTTTTAGCGTATTATATTTGTTATTATTTAATTTTAGTATTTTTTTATAAAAATATATTTCATTCTCTAATAAAAACCCGCGTAAATCCAAGTTTCCAACTTTGTGCAATACTAAAAAAAAAAATCAACAAACTTTCGTACAAATTTCGAGCTTTTTTAAAAATTCAAAAAAAAATCAACTGGGATACAACTTGCACCAAAATTTTGGGCAATGCCCAATCGTGTGTCACTGCCTTTAAAGTGTGTAAAATTCTTGCACAATGTTTGAAATGTGGATTTATGTGCTGCTTGTTATGTAATGCTCTAGGGTTTTTAAGAAAATTACAAAATGTCGCTTAACTTAATCAGCTGGCCACAAGGCGTTTTAACCGAGTTTCTTGTTTTACTTAAATTGAATGGGCTATGAAACTGTATACTCAGTGTATTTCTAAGAAATGTAATCTAAAAGCTCAAATTTTACGAAAATTTTGTAGAATTTTGCTAATTTTTGTACAAAGTTTGAAATTTTTTTTACATGGTTTTTGTTAGACAATGACAAGTGTTTGTCCACTTTCAAAAAGAAATAATAAACACTAAATTGTCGAAAGTGAAATAGCCAAAGTATGCTAAAATTTTCCTTCCCTATTTATATTTTCGTCACTGTATAGACATCGTAGCAAAACAATGTACGACTAACTGGTTTCTGAATTAGTTCACTATCCACAGGTATTCTAATAAACAGTAAAACTAACACATTTGTATGTGCCTTTAAGATGTATTCGTAGATTTTATATGTGTAAAAATCAACAACTATGTACGGACATACCTACATACATATGTATGTACATATTATATTTAGCAAATAGTAATCTTCTGCAGCTTCCGCAAATTTCCGAATGCGAAACCATCACATGCTCGTGGAATTTGTCATTACGTGCAAATATTTTGTATTTGCACTTTTCAACACGACCTCTGCAGGTTTCTCGAAAATCTCATTGACGCATGCAAAAATTTACTAGCGAAATGGCTTAAACGGTGTTGTTTGTTTCCATGTATGTATGTATGTACGTCACTGTGTCAGCGTGCACTGTAAATACATTACCCATTTGTAAGCGATTTGTGTGCTGCCAAAACACTTGTCAACCGCCGCTGAACCACCGCTGTCGCCGCAGGTGTTCAGGGACAATAAGAGATCAGCAAAGGAGACGACGACGACGACACGGCAATGAGGGAATTCCCACCCAACTGACGGGCATATGTTGTACACATGTTGGCTGTGAAGCGCACAACGCGGCAATATTTGGAAATTCCTTACTTGAGTTGTTTGATATACTACTACTGCCCGAAGGCAGTGTGCGAGCAGCGTAGAGTACATACGTACTACACTGCCTGTTATATCCTTGCAATTCAAGTCGGGATCCTTCAACATAGTGCTACAAAGTGTCGCGGATTTTACTCACGCGTTTTTTCTCACAACATGAATATGGACCTCAAATGCGTGTACATGTGTGTGGTGGGACTACTAAAGTCCAATATTGCAATCTTTCATTTGAATTCCACTTGCGGAAAAGCAATTTTCTCGTTGCTCAATGCAATTTGTAAATGCAGTTGGAAAACAAGACTGCAGACAAATTCATGAAGAGATGTACATAGGTACATCAGCACACACATATAGCGGCACTGTTATATATGCAGTAGTACTTAGAACAAAAACAAAATCATTTTCACATCCATTCGTGTAAAACACATAAAAGGGCTGATTATAGCAACTTAACGTAACTTAGAGGCTGTCACTTAAAAATTCTCTTAAATGGATGTTGCTTGTATTTGGACCAGCGAAACTTAACGTTACTTAATGCCACGTCGAAGTCTGTTTCGTGTTGATTTTCTAAGTTCTAAGTTAAGTTGCCATAATCAGACCTTAAACCTCTATTGGTTCTCAACATCTTGTAAACATTTAGATGCGAATATGTGCAAAGTGTACGTACGTGGTTTTCGCTTGTATGGGAAATTCTTTCGCATTCGAACAGATGTATGTTCTTGAGTGAGAAAAGAGTCCTGTTGCAAAGGCGTAGCAATGTTTCGAAATAAACCGTAGCACATAATCATAGAAAAAGTCACGAAAATTCGGAGAATCGCATAGAGTATCTACGCTTGCAAAAGACAGCGTGATATCTTTATGAGTAAATCTCCACACTACAAATAAAGATACCAATAAAATCGTTGGTACCTTGAAACTTATTTTAACAACTAAGTGTAATTGAGGTGTATGTGGCATGCCATCTCCAAATCCATTCTAACTTATGCTGCACCCGTCTGGTGTAACAAGGCAAATGTGAGCTACGACGACTTGCCCGCGTGGGCACCACTGGCACGATGAGACCATCACCAACCGCGGCTCTCGAGGTGCGTCTTGACCTGCCTCCCCTACATATTGTAATCAAGAAAGAGGCCCTTCTGTTCACAGCAAGGCTCAACTCAGGGAACAATGTAGAGGACAAGAAGCTTCTACATCCTTCCACCCTCAGGGTTATAGAAGAAGAAGATGGGCTGCGCATTAGCTTTGTGGATCTCTGCCTTACGAGATTTAACTACGTACACAACTTCAAGGTCCTTTTCCTTGACATGAACAACTGGGACAACGAATGACCTAAACCCCGGAAGGACAGACACATCTGGTATGCTGACGGCCCCAAGACTGATCACGGCGTCGGAGCAGGAAAGTACGGCATACAACCCAGATGGCTCCTTTTTAGAAGGATGGGGAAAGGTAACTCTGTATTTCAGGCCGAAGTTCACGCCATTGAACTATGTCTGAGGCAGTATGTACAAAGTGGAGCAACCAGAAATCACATCTACATATACTCACATAGCAGAGCGGCACCCTGTGTGCATTGGGATTCGGATGCGCATATAAAACCACGCCAGACGAAGCAGCACTGGTTATCGCTGGTATGACCCCGATTGATCTCCAAGCGGCGAAAAGAATGATAATGGAGCAACGAAGTGGTATAAATGACACCAACACAGCGACCATAGTTAATGAAGAAGAAGATACATCATAACCAAAAAGGCAAGATCGCTGGGAAAACTCCCCTTAATTAAAGGTGGGCGGACAAACTAATACCGAAGATACACAAATGGCTTAATCGAATACATGGAGAAATTAAAAATTCATATAAAACAGTTCGTCAAAGGCCACGAGTGCTACTGTTTCTGCACGTTATACCCAAAATGCGAGAAAGACGCTGAGCAGGTAGTATTTGCGTGCCCGCGTTTTGTGGAAATCAGATTTGGAATAGCATTTCTTTCTGAACATACGCTACGGCCTGAAAATATAGCTAATGGCAATTTTGGGATTTAGCAAACACCGCAATAACCGAGATATACCAGCAGCTAAGACGAGAACATGGTATAAGCAGAATCAGGAGGTGGAAAGTACATAAAATTAGGTAAGCATGGCACAGCGGGAGGGTACAAAGTTACCGACTAGGATCGCTGTTTTTCTTTCTTTTAACCCGGGGCATCAGTATTTTGACGGAAGGAGGTTTAGTTCGGGCTAAAGTTCCACACTGACTGGCATTGACTTTCGTCTGCATTTCTACTAAACATAAAAGGGCAAATATAATGAGAGATTTGAAGAACTTGAATCTTGTTCTGCTTTTCAATTCCCCACTGAACACAAAGTAGCACCTGTTGGCAAGAGGTACACCTTCGTTTCGTCCCAGGCTAACATTATTAGTGGTTTACATGCTGTATCCTTAATAAGCAAAATCCTTCACGACTTCAAAATTATAACCGCCAACCGCGACGTATGTCCCAATACGTACGGATTTTTTTGTGTCACCAGGAGGTACTTTGTCTCTAACATCTTTAACTTCTATCTTCTTTAGACTCCTTCATTGAGCCGGAAAATACTGCGCCACCTTCTGCCGTTAAGACCATCTTGTTTAGTCTCGAACGGAGTGGTAGGTCCTTTCCAATTTGAACGTAGCTAAAAATGGTGTTCAACATCTTTTTTTTTTAATTTCAGGGGATCCCAAATTTAGGCATGGTGTCGCACAGGCAGGTTTTATTTGAACTATTTAGCTAAAGGGGCCAAAAAGGTTATGTGTATCGATTTGTGCACTGAGATTCCAGTCATCGAGTATTTATTCATCGGGTCAGATGTCTCACCGCCTTGACTCTTTGGGTATAGCTCAGTTGTCATGTGCGTAGCCTTTGGCTGCATATTGTCTACGTGTGCTCCGTATTTCCATTGCATTGTATCTGCAACTTCGAAGGTTCCTGCTCTGCCTGGCGTGTTCATAACAGCTTCATCAATTTAGTTTTTCCGTTATTTTATAGGGGCATACTTATCTGATGCAACAAACTATCATGGGTCCAGCCTCTCTCCACTTTCGGAGGTATTATCGTAAAAGCCGAAATTTCCGACTGTAGAGACAAATTTGCTTTCCTTGTCCAATCTGGCATTTAAGTCGCCAAGCATGATTTAAACTTCGGAAAGTAGGGACACGATATCGAACCGAAAGTATCGATATGGTACTCATTTAAAGTATCGCTGGAAAAATATCGGGTACCCATTAATATCGGAATAAAAAGACTCGATATCGCAAATATCGATACCAAAATCCAAAAAAAGAAATATCTGAAAAAGTTATTAGAAACCTCCGAGCGTATTTCCGCCATGAAAACAGCTTCTCGTAAAAACGCCCTTTGTGGCACAACATCAAGGCGCACTCTTCCCCTTTCTTCTCACCTCCTTCGCCTTGGAACGAGCAGACTTGAAAGTAAGACTTGACGTGTCTGAAAGTTGACTAATTTGAGTTTATGACATTCGATACTATACTAGGATTCTGGTACTCGATTCCAAAAAATATCGTTTGAAAACTATCGAATAAAAAATATCGGTATCGAATGCCAAAAGTATCGATATGGTATCGTATCGTATCGAAATTCGTGTCCCTATCGGAAAGGGGCAGCGCCTAAATGCTTCTCTCCTTGCTCTCCTAGAAATCACTTTTCGTGTCACCGTTCTTTTATCCGTCGGGCGTGAACACAAACTATTGTTATTGAATTTGCCTAATATCGAGCCAAGATGTCGGACCCTACGCCCAACCACACAGCTCGCCCCAAATTTGAACGCCGTTTCGAGATAGCAACAGTAAATTCTATAAGCTGCATCGCATTTTTTGTACTGCGGCCTTGTTTTTCTTGATGGTATCCAGCAATTGAATAGAGGCAGCCTTCGTTTAGAGAGTCGCTGTATTCCAATCGCATGTAGCACTTGTTCCATCGGGTCGCAAATGTTTTCACCTACGCTAATATTTTAAGAATAGAGTTACCACGAGAGTAGAATGTGTACCAGGTGTCTGATGAAAATTCTTCTCCCAAACTACTGCTGCTATCCTCTAAACGCCCACATAACCTACTCTTCAAATTCCCGTAAACACAAGTAAAATGGCCTATGGGCCCAACTTTTGGAATACCGAATATATTGTATGCCTTTCATTTTATCTATATATGGACTGGTTTCTAGTCCACTAGAGTACCTGAATCGCAGCGGCACCATATAGTATAGCAAAAGAACTATGTTGCTGGCGTATGCAGATGATCGTCGGTCTGAAGCAAAGGGATGTAACCGCAGCGTTTTCCAGTTTATAAGTAGAAGCTAATGAAGTTGGTCTGGCGGTGAATGAATACAAGACAAAGTACCTCCTGGCAACATAAAAAGAGTCCACGCGTTTCCGGACACAAGTCACTGTTAGCAAGTATAACTTACCACCACCAACTTAAACACCACTAATAACGTCAGCCTGGAGATCAAACGAATAACCCTTGCCATGAGCTGCGAACTACTTTGGGCCCGGTAGGCAATTGAAAAGTAAAGCCCTCTCTCGACTAACAAAAGTTACGCACTACAAGCCTCTTGTCATGCCAGTTCTTTTATGTGGCGCAGAATAATTCTACGCAAGATCTACGGTCTGTTCGCAAGGACGACGGGTATAGAAGAAGATGGAATGGCGAACTGTATGAACTTTTTGAAGATATGGACATTGTTAAGCGTATAAAAAAGCAACGATTACTCTGGCTTGGACATGTTGGGTGTATGGATGACGATGCTCCGGTGAAAAGATCCTTCGCCTCCGCACCTATGGATGGACAACGAAAGCAAGGGCGCCCACGAAGGACCTGTCAGCACTCGGAATGAGCAACTGACGCTAATTCGCGCAGGAGGGAGGCGATTGGAGAACCTTTTTGGTGTCGGCCCAAACCGACAAACGGTTGTAGTGCCAAATAAGAAGAAAATGAGCAGTGGTCGAAGCTTAAAGAGAATGGGGTTCCCATAAAATAATGTTTAAGGAATCTGTCGGGTCGTGGAATATCATGTTAGACATTGTTCCTAAGTCTCAAGTTTAGGAAGATTATTTATCCATGAACCGTTTTACTTTACCCTTTTTTGGGGGGTTTATCAGTAAAGTCTAATGGTTTTATTTCGAAGACTGAAGAAAATCGATATCCCACTGTGTTAGTTGGGCCTTGGTATACTTTTATCCATATTCTGAACTCAAATGTTTTCATGGATTTTGTCTAACGAACCAATCACAAGCTCAATTAAAAGTTTACAATTTTTAAATGTCATGTCATAAGCAAATATGTATTAGAGAAGATGTACTTCACTAAAATACCCTGTGTATTATAAAGTGACTCTGCAATGTCAAAACTAAAAGCTGCAAGTACTCCCCAACCAAACTAAGGAATGCATTAATCAACACTCAACTGAACCCGACTATCGTTGCAATTAATTGGTTCAACGTTAAATAAGAAAGATTAGGGAGTGAGGTGAAAAAGTGAGAAAGGAGTAATGGGATGTCTGGCTTAAGGGTCATATTGGGATGTCATTTGTAAGACGATATCTTAAGCGCATATCAATTCTCACTATGTCAAGAGTTCGTGGATACAGACAGACAGACAGACAGACAGCCAGCAGTCGCAACCAACCAACCAACCACCCACTCACTCACTGCCTACCAATAGCCATTGGGGGGACAAAAAATGCAATAATAAGTCTGGGATTTGAACAGTAAGACAGTCAAGGCAAACCGGTAGTGCAATTTCGCGCGTTTCGTATTTCAAGTGCACAACATGTCATTGCAGCTTAACCGTTAGTAAGGCTACAGATGTGTGTGTGTGTGTGTATGTTGTGCATGAGTTTTAATACCCAATAGTACAGTACCACCCCTGGGATACGCAGCGCAATTGAAGTGAGGTAAGTATGTCTAAATGCCACTTGCGGACATGTCTGCCATTAGTCTCGCACAACTGTGGACAGTATGCGCCTTTGGGGAGAGTACTTGGGAAGTTCCTGTGCAAAATAAAACGCTTTTGCATTGGAAGGGTTGACCGAACAGACTGAAGGCAGTCAATCGAGTGCGGGCATCGCTAGCTATTCGTATGAAAGTGAAAAATACTAAGAGAGAGAAAGACTAGTAATCAGGATTATAGCCCAACAGCGACTGCAGCTGCTGCCATACTGCAGAGTAGTTGCCAGCGAGCAGTGCGTGTATGTAATCACAGCAGATGTCACCCACAACCGTGCTTGTAACACGCTTCGTTAGACTAAGTTCACGCCGAATCCGCACAAATGCAACTCACTCGCCAACTCCGCTTCCTCCACTCACAGTTCGGCGAAGTTGGTATTTTCTACTGACCAAGAGATTGTAGATGGGTGGGTAACCCGGATGCGCCAGACACCCAGACATGGCGCAATAAAAGGCATGGCAGCTGGCAACTCGACCCCCACCAAGCCAGCATTTGAATTATTAGACGCATAACAAACCGCAAATTAACTGGGGGTTATGCCAAGCTGGAGTAGTGGCATGCAACAGACAGCCGGCGGCGGCGGCATTGGTGCGGTAGCTCACAGAGCAAAACATAGAACTGGCATAATCGGCATTGTGAGCATGCAATCATTCATTCACGTCCGTCTACTTGGTTGGTCGTTTTAAAATTTTTTCCAAATTGAATTTTTCTGCGACCCCAACTTTATAGTTTCAATCACTGAATAAATACTTTATAAGCTTGAAAAATTATACTGGATAAAAAACTGTTTTGTGCACCCATACTCGCTGGTGAAGTTGAAAGTTCAAAAAATAAAAAAATTAACTGGAGATTATGACCAAAAGTTTAGCTTCCTGTCTAACTTTCGTAATAAAACGCCCATTAGAAGGGCTTTTACATCAAGAGGAATAAGTAATGGCGCGGGAGTAGGGAGCTTGGGGGAGTGTAAGTGGTCACCATTGCCACATTAGTATCCGCAGCACTCAGCGTTCAAAACATGCAACACTCAACGCTTCTGCCTTCGCCTTATTAGTAGCAGCCAGCACAGTAGCATCCGGCGCCTAACATGCCAAAAAGTTGCAACTAACTACTTGCCACAGTAATTAAAACTCCAATATGCCAAGTTGACTAAATGACACTTTGCTCGTTGCCTAGTTTACTCACTAAACCCAGGCCGCATTTCATTTTTTTTATTTTTTTTGTTATTTGTTTGCCAGATTATGAACTTTTCAATATGAGCGCGTTTTGGAGAAATTGTTTTTCTCCGCTCTTTTTGCCATTCAACTTTTCACTTATCACGCCACACACGAAAGCACACAATAAGCATCCGCAGTTGTCCAATAAGTCATTAAGTTATGGGTGATGGCGCTAAGTGCAACTGTACATACTTACACATCACGCTATAGTTTCCATTACACATGTCAACATGGCCGACGCTTCGGCCATTCTGCACCAACCAATCAAGCAAATATCCACAGCGCAAACAGATCCTTTCGCTTGAGTGCAGGAAATTGCAATACTTCTTTCCTTGGGCTAGTTACAGTGAAGTACCCTGCCGGCCTGCTTGCCGTGTAGCGTCCTGCGGCAGTGATGTTTGTCACTTATTAAATTCAGTTCGCGGCGGAGTGCAACTGGGTCAAAAACTAAGCTATGCCAGCGGCCAATAAGTGAGACGAGTTGTTAGTTTATGTTTGTGTTATTTTTCTTAGTTGGAATGACTGGACATACACAATTTTACAGTGAGCTTGACTGTGTCGCTTATGGATTTTTTTTTACATGGACGGATTCGCGAGTCCATACTACCCTCAGTCCGCTATTGGTTATGGGGAGAGTGGTATTTTGGGATATAAGGAAGCAGATTGAATCGCGAGAAATAGACATGGGGTCTGGGGATTAAGGGAAGCTAACTTTCAGGTTAACTAATCTGCGCACTTGCCCCGTACCGCACTTACTTTTTCCCTGTTCTATGACCGAAGAGATAAGCTTGGCTAAAGATCACAAAATCCACCGCTCGGCTTTGCACCGGAATGCTTACGAGTTATTTGAAAAATGAGTTCTTTTTATTTATTTCTTCTTATTTCTTAATTTTCCGGTTCTTTGTTAACCCTTTTTCGGGTATTTTGGAACCGTTTTTCATTCGAGTTTCGGTTCTTCCGAACCTTTTTTCAGTTCTTTTGGAGCCTGGTTTCGGTTCTTAATGAAACGTTTTTCGGTTCTTTTGAAATCGAATTTCGGTTCAGTTAGAACCGTTTTTTGATTCTTGTAAGAACTGGACCGGTTGATTCCCTAAAGAACCCGGTTCTACGGTTCCGATTCCTCAGTTCTGTACATCATCACTCCAAACGGCAAATGGATTTTATGAGAAGGCAGAAATACAACACTCGGAGGTTTGCCATTGCCTGCCGAACTAATTAGCAACACGCAAATCCGTCGATTACAAGGCTCCTGTCATAGAAGCGGCTGGACCTCGTATTTGCGCATTTTCTTCCATAAAACACATAATCGATTTTTTTTTTTTATGAAAAAGAATCCTTAACACACTCCATAAAAAAAATCTAAAAAATCAACGGTAATTTTTAAAGACTACAATTGAATGGGCTACAGAACTACATACCCGAAAATTTTCTAAATATTCTGTTTAAAAATTTGGAAATTTTGATGACAATTTTTTGAAGTTTGATTAATTTTTTTGCAAGCTTTGAAACTTATTGTTGTGGTTTTTGTTACAGATTTAACTATATTTTAAATGAAAATTATTAAAAATAATTTGCAAACAATATCATTTTGAATTTCGTTTCTATTTAGTTGAACGCAGGTGTATGTACATGTATGTGTATGTATGCATCTAAATTTGCGACAAACTCAAATAATAAGGCTGATTCGTGTCTATAGCCAATGGACCAGATCCTAACGCATGAAAGTGCTGTTACAGCATTGACAAAATTGGAAAGCAAAATGTGAGCAATAGTTTGGAGTGTTTCCTTTTTCAACAACTTTTTCCCATATTTGTTATTGTTGAGTTTGACTTGGGTCGAAAGTGTCCTAGTGGCTAGCAGCACACTTTGGTGTTGGAGCTTTTGGCATTTTTTCATTAATGTAAAGTCAAACACAAAGTCAAAAGCAAAGGCTGAGGATATTCTCATAAACTTTGTACATACGAGCAAATATGTATGTGTGTGTGCATATAAATACATGGATACTTACTTTTGCCATTAGCAAAAAGCACAAAACATTACGAAATAGTTAGTTGCTAAATTATCATAATTAAGACATTTATGATCAAAGGATAGCTTTAAATGAATAATTAAAAGATACTCGTAAAGTGATGAAATTTTCTCACTAAAATTGTGTTTTTTTTTTGTCATTTCCACTTCATCATTTCGTAAAAATATAATGATCCCGTGGACATTTTTAATCTTACATGTATGTAATTATACTCATAACTTTTTGCTTAAAACATCATCACCCTAAATCGAGAAAGATTTGATGAATATCATGCGAGTGTCGACTAGCAGTAGATAAACGACTATTAGTCGATTATCAATTATCCATGATATTTTCAACGCCGTTTTCTCGTTCAATAAGTGAACCTGAGAATAGCTTATTGAACGAGAAATCGACATTCACAATACCATGTAATCGAATAATAGTCAATTTTTTAGGACAGCTCAACCCCCGCACCACCTGCTGGAAGAACAAAGACATTCTGCGCTTTTCCTTTCAATCATCTTTCGAACAAAGGCAACCACATGCTATATATGTATATTTATGATTGAGTAGCCAAATGAACTCAAATAGGATGAGGGATTAGTGCAACCACATACATATCATTCTACCTTTGGCCCAAGTATTTATTTCTCCTCTACTGTATGCAGGCAGCCAATTCAAACTCGCCTAATCTAATCTAAGTAATACTTTCATATTTGTTTGCAGAAAAGTATTTCTGGTGGCTAAGCCTTTCATAACCATCCAAACGTTCTCTTCCCATTCAGCTTAGCAGTAGATTTCAAGCTGATGTCCGTATGAAGAAGATAGCACCGCGCATGACGAGCGACATACCTAATCGCGCAAATCTTTATGAGGAAACCCACAATGAAATACATAGGAGCCAGACAAGCATCTTACTTTCAGCGCCCACTTCAGCTATAGGAGAGAAAAAGCAACTTCAATGAAAACGGGACTATTGCGAATAGTGCTGGCCTAATCTGGTAAATGCAGCACAGTGCCCAGCATACTTCCGTGGAGTAAACTCTACATATCGTTAGTGTGCGCTTCGAGCTTTCAGCGCCTTCAGAGCAGTGTCGGACGAAGCAGCTTTCGTAATCGCCAGTATGATACCCGTAGATATACTGGCGAGACAATCCATGGTCCTTGCATCCTCGCCGCATGCTCTAGCTCAATTAGACCCAAGTCGAGCCCAAGAAAGCAGCATTACGGAGTGGTAAAACAACTGGGATAGTACGACTAAGGGGAGTTGGACCTATCGATGCATACCAAACCTGACATCCTAGCTTAATAGAACACGTGGTGAAGTAAATTTTTGCCCGAGTCAGTTCTTGAGCATATATGGCTGTTATAAGGTATA
>NW_016167617.1:0-13730 GCF_001687245.7 Rhagoletis zephyria
TCATATTTCAAAGGAAAGACAGCAATGTTTCAACATAGGTACATATGTATGTGCGTAGGTGGCAGCAAGAGGGAATTTAAAATTTAAAACAGTCCCGGGCAAAAAATTTCCCAAAAGTTAAACTAAAGGGTCATCAAAAAAATATTCAGCCGAATTGCGAAATTAATGTCGAGTGCAAGTCGAGAGTCTAGTCGTATCCCAAATTATATGACATTGCCTACAGTTTCGACCCGACTTGCAGCACTGCATAGTTTTCGATGAATGTTGTCGGCTACTTATTTCAGCACGACAGCATATATCATAACTAGTATCGCCCAGTTGTCGAAATTCGACATCTTTTTTCAAACACTTTTGAATTTTACCTGTCACCAATACTTAATCCTTTATGCGAATTACTATTTTGAAGTCCACCAGCATAATTTATAGCGAATTTACAAGAAAACTTGAAATCGAATTATGAACGTTAATACCGGATCGATTATTCTACCAAGTCTCCTCCTCAGTAGCTTTTGAAAATAGACCGAAAAAGGAACCTCGATTTTCATTTATAAAAAATATGCATATGCATTTGTATGTATAGATGAGATGTTCATCATTGACCAATATGTCAAACAATTCAGACTGTAAATAAGCCCGTAAGTACGGTATTGACAACATATGTTGCTGTGTCACGTTTCAGGACGTGACACAGTGCTTCCCTTCCATATAAAATGTGGGCAAAAATAGAATTATGGACGGATTTAAATGAAAATTCTCTTCTTAGTAAAATTGAAGACGCCAAATTCAAAAATGCAATTTGTTTCTGGATAGCTTACATAATTTCACTGTAAAGTTGCAGTTTGAAATTAAAAATGTGGGTTCTTGTGGCTTTTACATAGGTATATACATATAGTTCGTTCTATTTTCAAAATTGAGGAGTCAAATGATAGGGCTTGGCCTGCAGATGTGCAATAAAGTTTTCATTTTTGAAAAGGGTTGCCACCAGTTACAAATTTTATTAAAATTATTTAATAAGTTAAATGAACTAGATATTACAATGTGGGTATAAATTGAACTAGTTTTGAAAATACTTTACTTCTAAACGACACGTAGAAGGGTTGCCACATATTTAAAAACCCAAATTCGGTCTAATTAAGCGAAAAAGGTAACTGGAATATGTATGACAATACAAGTATTAGAAAAATTAAAAATTTTACATATTTAGAAAGTAATAAGTGAAGAGTACAAACATTCCTGAGTTAATTTAAGAGTCCAGTAATTTAAAAGGAATGTAATCAGAACAAATCACTGATTGACAATGTATGTATTTGTAATAAAACAACAAATACGATGGCGTAATCCTATGGTCTGACGTAATTATTATTTATTTTAACTAAATTCGACTTTACAAACAGGTGGCAACCCTATTCCTAATAAATAAATAAATAAAGTTAAAACCTTCTTAAACCTCTTTCGTCTGACTCCCTTATGGTGATACCTATCTATTTCAATTACCTAATTCCCTTAATTCAAGTGAAATTTGATTTTTTTAAACAGCTGGCAACTCGCTGCATGTAGTTAATACACATTTCGGTGGATACCCATCTTCTTAATAATTCATTTAACTTATAAAAAAACTTGAATCTAATTTTTTAGCCATCTAATTTTTTAACAGGTGGCAACTCTTAAAAAAAATAAACTTTCTATTATCCACGGGTCAAGCTTTTTAATCTGACACTTCATTTTTTAAAATGGAACGAATCGTGCAGATCTCAAGGCACTGCAAAAAAAGAAAAAAATAAAATAATTTTATGCATTACGGAAAAACGCATTACTTCAGAAAGTGCAAAAAATTTGCAGATTTTTATTTCTTCTTTGAAAGCTAAGAGCCCGTACTATTTAATAAAATAATAAAAAATAACCTATTTCTATATATATTTTTTATACATTCCATTAAAAATTACCATTTTTTAGAATTTTGAAAAAAAAAATTGTTTTCTGGAATGCCGCAGGAGCACCCTGTGTTTAATTTTATTCCAAAATTTTAATTGCTGTACTATCCATATGGAAACAAAAAACGTCAAACCAACATTTTATTTCAAACAATATATTTTTGACATTTTTTTCTATGAAGAGCTTACGCACGGCTATGCTCTTATTAAAATTTTTAGTGTAAAATTTGTCGACTTTAGTGGCTTCCTGGCGGCATATAATTAATTTTTTAGGGAAATGTCTGTTTAATTCTTTTAAGTGGATAAATTGTCTTTACAAAAATACCAAACAAGTTCACATTGCAGATAACGCATTTTTCGATTTTTACCCACTTAGGGCCAATTTCACAGTGCGTAGTTAACTCCGAATCGACAGTTAACTAGAGATTTTCAGTACAAAAATCTGTAGTTAACTCCCGATTCTGAGTTAACTACGAATTGTGAAATTGGCCCTTAGGCGGCACTGTGCGTCAGCATAAGCAGTTCCAGAGATAAGCGATATGTGAATTGCAGTTTGTATGGGCGGTGCCACGCCCCCTGTTCCAAAATCTACCACTTTTCGCCATAAGTACGGTATTGACAACATATGTTGCTGTGTCAAATTTCAGGACGTCAGCAGCGGTTCCAGAGATAAGCGATATGAGAATTTCAGTTTGTATGGGCGGTGCTACGCCCCCTTTTCCAAAATCTACCACTTTCCGCCGTAAGTACGGTATTGACAACATATGTTGCTGTCAAGTTTCAGAACGTCAGCATAAGCGGTTCCAGAGATAAGCGATATGAGAATTTCAGTTTGTATGGGCGGTGCCAAGCCCCCTTTTCCAAAATCTACCACTTTTCGCCATAAGTACACGTGTGTGAAGTTAGCACTACACTTTTCGAAATTGGCAAAGTTAACTACGGCATTAATTGTAGTGTTTTTGTTGTGGAAAAAAAACTTGCAACTTTCGTTTTTTAGGAAAAAATGGTATGTGGTGCTAACTTGACACCATACACCTAGTCGATAGAATTGAGATATCCAATATGTTACTATACCATTAATTGTAGCTTTTAACTTTAAAATTTGTTGTGGAAAGAAAAAATTTTTAGCTCACGTTTTTTAAAAACAACGGAATTAATTGTAGCTTTTTTGTTGTAAATTTGTTGTGGAAAGAAGGCTACAAATTTTATTAATGCCGTTGCAATGGTGCATGGTGTCAAGTTAACACTACATACTAANCATTTTTTTTCCACAACAAATTTACAAGAAAAAAGCTACAATTAATGCCGTTGCAATGGTGCATGGTGTCAAGTTAACACTACATACTAAATTTTGTTCGAAAAAGGGTCAACTCAATTTTTTCCATAAAAACGAAAGCTACAAATTTTTTCTTTTCACAACAAATTTTAAAGTTAAAAGCTACAATTAATGGCATAGTAACATATTGGCAATCTCAATTCTATCGCCTAGGTATATGGTGTCAAGCACTACATACCGTTTTTTCTTAAGAAACGAGAGCTACAAATTTTTTCTTTCCAAAACAAATTTTAAAGTTAAAAGCTACAATTAATGGCATAGTAACATATTGGATATCTCAATTCTATCGACTAGGTGTATGGTGTCAAGTTAGCACTACATACCATTTTTTCTTAAAAAACGANATCGACTAGGTGTATGATGTTAAGTTAGCACTACATACCATTTCTTCTTAAAAAACGAGAGCTACAATTTTTTTCTTTCCACAACAAATTTACAACAAAAACACTACAATTAATGCCGTAGTTAACTTTGCCAATTTTGAAAAGTGTTGTGCTAATTTGACACACGTCATAAGTACGGTATTGACAACATATGTTGCTGTGTCAAATTTCAGGACGTCAGCATAAGCGGTTCCAGAGATAAGCGATATGAGAATTTCAGTTTGTATAGGAGGTGCCACGCCCACTTTCCCGGTACCTATCATTTTTCGCCGTAAGTAGGGTATTTACGATCTATGCATCTGTGCTATGTTTCAGTTCCCCAGCATAGTTCGTTTTAGAGATATAGTAGTTTTCACATTTTAGTCTGTCAGATGCCACGCCCCCTATATATCGGGATTAACATTTCTGGATTAGAGGAAGTTATATCCTTTAAATCGGTGTATGTCTCATTGAAATCGAGCGAACGGTGCCTTCAAAAAAGGGATTGCAAAATTTTCTTGTGGCGTATTTACAGTGAAACCCGCTTAAGTACCTAACCCGCTTAAGTAACCAACATTTTTGGGCAATGTAAATTTTTGAATGCAATCTGAAGAAAATCGCTCCCTTAAGTACCTCCCCGCTTATTTCCCCAACCCGCCTAAGTACCTCAATTTTTCGTACCCCATTTAACATTTTACCTATAATTTTCCCCTTTTAAGTGCTCTTGTGAGCACTTAAGCGGGTTTTACTGTGTATATAGAAGATAGATTAGTATCGCCCAGTTGTCGAAATTCGACATCTTTTTTCATACACTTTTGAATTTTACCTGTCACCGATACTAACTCCTTTATGCGAATTACTATTTTCCACTCCACCAGCATAATTTATAGCGAATTTACAGGAAAACTTAAAATCGAATTATGAACGTTAATACCGGTTTATGAATGCTAATTCTACCAAATTCCTTCAGTAACTTTTGAAATTAGACCGAAAAAAGGAACATCGATTTTCATTTATAAAAAATATGCATATGTATTCGTATGTACAGATAAGATGTTCATCACAAAGTAACAAAGTTTTTCGATTATATTTGTCTGAGAGCCTCTTGGAGGTTAAAAACTAAATTGCACACATCTACATAAACTCATTCTTTTTTTTCATGAGCATCGTTAACGGTTGAGAAAGTATCTTGAATGTTTCCTTCTCTAATGGCGGTTTCACACGGATTTTTGTCAAGACTGGGCCAAAGTCCAATATTTTTTCATTACACGACTGGGCTACCAAGTTACACCAAGTTTTATGTTACTAATATGTGTTCTAAAAGTGCAACAAATCTGATCATAAATATGATTTATTAGGATAGCTCTCAATCCCTGCGCCACCTATCAGAAGACAAACACACTGATCCTTCTAAAAACTTTGCACAAAACAACAATCATTCAATGCGATTTTAAAATCTGGGAGAAAATGGTTCCCAATTGAATGATTCTTGCGATTTTATACGTGTATAAATGTAGGTGTATAAAATTCCATTACCTAATAATAAGTGGTTCCAGAGATAACCGACATGAAGATTAGACTTTGCATGGGAGGTGCCACGCCACCTTTTCCAAAATCTACCACTCTTCGCCATAAGTACGTGATTAATATCATAAAGAGCCGAGTCGAATTTCAGGACGTTAGCATAGGCGGTTCCAGAGATAAGCGATATAAGAACTTCAGTTTGTATGGGAGGGGCCACGCCCTCTTTCTCGTTCTCTACCACTTTTCGCCATAAGTACGTTATTGATATCATAAATAGTTGTGTCAAATCTCAGGACGTTACCATAAGTGGATCCAGAGATAAGCGATATGAGAATTGCAGTTTGTATGGGCGGTGCCACGCCCCCTTTCCCATTATCTAACACCCTTCGCCATAAGTACGTTAATGATATCATAAATAGCTGTGTCACATTTCAGGACGTAAGCATAAGTGGTTCCAGAGATAAGCGATATGAGATTTCAGTTTGTATGGAGCGGTGCCACGCCTCCTTTTCCAAAATCGACCACCTTTCGCCGTAAGTACGGTATTGATAGCATATGTGGCTGTGTAAAATTTCAGGACGTTAGCATAAGCTGTTACAGAGATAAGCGATAAAAGAGTTTCAGTTAGTATGAGATCTGCCACGCCCCTTTTCCAAAATCTACCACTTTTCGCCGTAAATAGGGTATTTACAATCTATGCATCTTTGTTTACAGATATAAAGGTTTTCACATTTTAGTCTATATATCAGATGCCACGCCCTCTATGTATTGGGATTAACATTTCTGGAATAGAGGAAGTTATATCCTTTAAATCGGTGTATGTTTCATTGAAATCGAACGAACGGTGCCTTCAAAAAAGGGATTGCAAAATTTTCTTGTGACGTATTTATATATAGAAGATAATAGATTGGCGCTTACACATATGTATATTAGTGTTTCGCCGAGCATCTCCGATTTGTAGTGTGCGCCTTTATGTGTTATGTTATTTTGTCACACAAAAAGGAGGGACCCAGAGTTTTACGCCGACTCCAAACGGCGATTGTATTTTTATGAGAAGCTGTTTTTCATGGAAGAAATACACTCGGAGGTTTGACATTACCTACCGAGGGGCGACCGCTATTAGAAAAAAAATATTGTTTTTTTTATGTTGGGCGTGGTTGCCACTGTTGGTTGTTCCCAACCAAATTTTTTTTTTTCGAATTTGGTTGTTTGGTAGTTTTTTCTCTGATTTGGTCTTTTTTTTATTATAAATTAACATTTTTTTTTTTTACAAAAAGTATTACTGCATACTGAATGTTAAGAATGAGTAAATGAATTTTTAAAATTCCTATTTTTAATGTAACATCCCAGCCAGCCACATATGTAATACTCCTATATTGGCAGTAAGAGCTAGTACCGTCCGAAAACACTACAGTACAGATATATCAATAAACACGTACGAAAGAAAAGGAACACATACGTTTATAAATAAACATGTACACGACACATTTACAAAACTGGCACTCAAGTACACAATACATTGACAAAAACAGTACTAGACTGTCTCGCTTTGATTTCGGAATGCTTACACATTGAGATGTTAGCTTACTATCAATATAGAAGTATTACA
The DNA here is from genome assembly GCF_001687245.7 of Rhagoletis zephyria. Taxonomy (NCBI): domain Eukaryota; kingdom Metazoa; phylum Arthropoda; class Insecta; order Diptera; family Tephritidae; genus Rhagoletis; species Rhagoletis zephyria. Next base: position 6,763 of record NW_016167617.1, read on the forward strand.
TATATGCAGCCAGCAAAAGTTTCGGAAATGTATACATTTTCGTTTTTGGGATCCATTCTTCCACTAAAGTATTCATCGGAAACGAATGTACAGAAACCTATTGAGAATGGTTATGAAAAGGATGCGGTTTCGGCTGTTTTCCTGAAATTTGTCTTATTCAATTTTTCGATGAAAACGATTTCATTCTGAACTTCGCAGAAACTTTTTCATAGTTAAGCAAAACAAAAAACAATTTTATGATTCAGGAATTATTTCAAATAATTTTATAAACATATGTATAATTTTAATGTGTTGCTTCTGGCGGCATTCGAACCTGGAACCTCCTGAAAGCTAACAAATTGTAGCACGCACCTCTGCACACTCAGCTACTGGCGAATACGTATACATATTTTCAAATACTCAGTTTGAACATATATTTTAAAAAGATTGTTTTGAAATAACATTATGACTAGGGCTTGGAATCTCATGCACTAAAAAATCGAAAAAATGCGCATATAATATACACTAAAAATTCAAAAATGTGCGCTATAAAAAAGTAAAATATGCAATTAAAAATATTTTCCTAATATTTTATTGCCGGTACTAAAATAAATAACACATGAATTTCAACAAGAAACTAACGAAAATAATTCACTTCAAAACACAATACATATTTATGCATAGAAATTGTTTATAATCAAGCAGTCAGTTACAATCTTGTGTAACTGGAAATAGTGACAGATTAATATTTTGAAAAAGTTTGCCATTTTGATTCCACAATGCGTGCAACCTACAGCCATTTACCGTCATACAGAGAGAGGCAGCTGCACTCTAAAATACTCTGCAGGAATGGCTTGCAGAGTGTCTTTAGCGGCTAAAGTTTAGCCTCATCCAAGGCGAATTAATATAAGATGATAGTAGGAGTACAAATACAAAACTTACTTGTATTTTGTTTTTGCTTTTGAGGCGTGACCTGTCAAAATCTGTAAACGTGTGTGTGGAAATGCAAACAAAATATTTCAATTTTACATAAGAACCCATGAGGCGAAACACATACACAAAATCAGCTGATCTCGTATCACCACCTTATATAAATTCGTCTTGGCCTCATCCTTCCGAGGGCTGGACACTCGCACAGCAATTATTTGACTATCTCTTTTGAGCTAGAGTCATCGCAACTACGCCAGAACCTCTTGAAGGGCAATCCAATCCTTTCGGCATGTACCCCACGGGCCAGTGCCAAAAAAAGCAAAAATATGCAAAATACATACATGCATTTATTGTACAATATGCGCAAAAAAATTTGAAAAATCTGGTATTTTTTGCAAAATATGTAAAATCATACATTTACTGTAAAATATTCAAAAATATGCGGTAACGGTGGAATGCTATTTTAAAGGAAATGCGATGATTCGTAAAAATAACTTATCCATTTCCATTTGAAGGTTCCCAATAAAAACATGCATTTGCATGAGATTCCGAGCCCTAATGATGACATTTTTCGCATACGCACAGTGGCCAGCACAATTGCAAAAATACCTAAAATTATTATTAACTAGAGGCTTCGATTTACCCAGATTGTCGTGAGGATCGCTTTCTCACGAGATTCTCGATAACCTTGCGACCTTCTCTACGCACAATTTAAGACCTCGTGCTTAATGTAGGTTATTTATACCATGAAATGTATAATTTCTTTTAAACGCACAATATTCGTCTTACTCCAGAATATAAATCTAGTTCATATTCTCTTCTATTGAGGTCCATATTGTCCACCGCTTTACAAACGCCAGATTCTACTGGTTTTCTTCATTTATTACTTTTATTCACGTTCTTTGCTGGAACCATCGAACGCAAATAATATATCGTCAACTGAAATGCAAAAAGACGTAACAACATCGTAACTGAAATGTAAAAAGTCGTGACTAAAATTTTTTTTCATAAAATGGTGTGGGATGTGTAATTCGATGAAATATGATGGACCTATCAATCAAAAAGTGAATTTTGAATTTTTTATTAGTTACGTCTTTTTGCATTTCAGCGACGATGTTTGTTACGTCTTTTTGCAATTCAGGTGATAATATGTACATACATACTACATACTTAGACTGGGTTCACACAGAGAAACTTTTGTTGCTCATTTTCGGCAATATATATTTTGGTGCTGCCGTTCACGTTCACACAGAGCAAATCTTTTGCACACAATTGTTGTTGTCAGCTTTGATCGGCCAACTAGAATTACTCTGAACCTAGACTTACAGAACTAAATTCGTCTTATACACTGGCGGCAGAAATAATAGACTCGCCTTAATTTGAAGAGTTTTGGCTATATTTCCATGGTTTATTTTATGTTTATTATTTTTTTATAAAAGGTTGGCTAGTTATACAACAAACATCATATATATCGCTTTTCAAACTTTGAACAAAAATTATAAAAATTTTCACCAAGTTTTTAAACTTTTTATTCAGAATTTTTAGAAAAATGTTTGTGTGCAGTTTTGTAGCCCATTCAATTTAGTAATAAAGTGCAAGCTTCAAGTGGCTAGAAANGTTTTTAAACTTTTTATTCAGAATTTTTAGAAAAATGTTTGTGTGCAGTTGTGTAGCCCATTCAATTTAGTAATAAAGTGCAAGCTTCAAGTGGCTAGAAAATACCATTGATTTTTGACATTTTATTTTTGTTGTGTATGGTTTCAAGTTAGCACTACATACCATATTTTTAAAAAATTAGTCACAAATTTTTTCTTTCCACAACAAATTTACAACAAAGACACTACAATTATTGCCATAGTTTACTTTTCCAATTTCGAAAAGTGTGGTGCTAACTTGACAGACGTTAGTACTTTCTAAAGAAGATCTACCAACTTTACCTCTTTGGTTTAAGCTTCCCTATATCATAGGTTACGATCCTGATATAATAACCACGCAGTGGAATTTACTGAGGCTAAGTGAGATTGATATTTCCAGCTATCTGGATATTGATAGGTTTTGGGAAAAAGTTGATTTTATTAAAAATGAAAGGAATGAAAATATCATCAAGAATCTCGCCAATTTTGTTTTTAATATAATTTCATTACCACATACATAGCTCTGCGGCCGTAGAACGCAAATTTTCAACGCTTTCCTTGATAAAATCTAAACTTAAGATTGACAATATCAATAGCATAATGTTATGAAAGGACTTGTAAACAAAAATGACCCGCACTATGTGAGGTCAGCTGCTAAAGATATGTGTAAAGTAAACGAAATTCTCTACTTTCTCGAAATTGTAAGTGTCAACNGTAAGATTGACAATATCAATAGCATAATGTTATGAAAGGACTTGTAAACAAAAATGACCCGCACTATGTGTGTAAAGTAAACGAAATTCTCTACTTTCTCGAAATTGTAAGTGTCAACAGTGACGTGGGTGCCAAGGCGAGAATGTGCTGACTGTTTGTTTGATGACAGGAGATACTTCGTCTTGTCCTCCGTTACCACCAGACCCATTCGCTTTGCTTCCTTATCCAACTTGGAAAAGGCAGAACAGACTTCGCGGTTTTATTACCGATGATGAAGATTTCAACGGCATAAGCCAGCAATTGCACGCTCTTGTAGTAAATTGTTCCTGAGCGGTTCAGTTCTGCAGCTCTTATTATCTTCTCCAACATCAGATTAAAAAAGTCACATGAAAGGGAGTCGCCCTGTCTGAAGCCCCGTTTAGTGGCGAACGGCGCGGAGAGGTCTTTCCCAATTCTGACGGAGCTGGTGGTATTGCTCAACGTAATTTTACACAGATATGACTTTTGAGGGGACGCTAAATTCAGACATAGCGGCACATAGGGTCTTTTCTTTGTGAATACCTGGTCGATTTTGGATTTGCCAGGTCTAATGCCACACTGATAAGACCCAATCAGTTCATTGACAGTGGGCTTCAGTATTTCACACAATACGCTCGATAAGACCTTGTAACCTATGCTTAGAAGGCTGATCCCGNGGGTCGCCTTTCTTGTGGATTGGACTTAAATTCCAGTCGTGGGGCATGCGTTCATCTGACCATATTCTGCAGAAGAGTTGGTGCATGCACCTTATCAACTCCTCGCTGCCGTACTTGAATATCTCAGCTGGCAGGCTGTCAGCCCCAGCAGCTTTGTGGTTTTTCAGCGACGTTATTGCTCGTGCCTCATCATAGTCAGGCGATGGAACATCGACTCGGTCATCATCGACTGCGGGCTCAACTTTCCGTGCTGCTACCATTCAGTAGGGCGGAAAAGTTTTCCCTCCATAATTTAAGTACGCTCTGAACATCTGTTACTAGGTCTCCATTCTTGCTCTTACAGGAGTACACCCTGGTCTTCAAACCTTCCGTAAGTCGCCTAAAGCTCTGGTAAAATTTTCGGGCACTCTTCCTGTCGGCCAGCATTTCAAGCTCTCACGTTGTTCGAGCGGGGCAATTTAGGGGCCGAAAATCCTCGTGAGCCGGTTCTTCAAGATAATATTTTACTTACTCTTTACGAATGCCCTAGTCTCCAAAGGTATTGAGAAATCGGGGTTTTGTATATAATACAAAATTTAATGTTTATTGAAAAATTAAATATACAGCAAACCATTGACTCACCTGAGGTGTCGCTGGCTGTCGGTCACAGAATAGGACGAGACTATACGAAATTGCCGCATTCATAGGCTCCATAGATTGTGGAATCTGGCAAGGGATCGACTAACAGGACTCGTGCCAAAAGGGAGATAAAGTAACGAGTCCTGTCAGCGAGTGATTAGCAGCGACATCTCTCGGTGAGGTTTGTATCTAAGCTGCAGGCTTAAACACACGAATTTCGGCCTCTCTCTGCTTATTGCAGCAAATACGTCTCGCTTCCCTCGTCAGAGCTCAAACTAATCCGTGCCAAGGAGGTACCTAGAAAACCCAGGGCCCGCATTTGGCTGCCGAAGATGGCTATGGACAGCGTCAAGTTGGTCCGCTAGAGGGCGCGCAGATTTCTTCGTACCTTCTGAGGCTTAACGAAGAAAGTATCGAGCCATTGAAAAAAATGAACAACAAGCTGCTTTTCGGGGTGAGAACAGCGAAACTAAAAATATTCCGCTCCAATGAGCTGGTTGCAGAGGCTGATATCGAGGATGCCAACCAGATGTTGGGCGATATGAACCTCAAGGTTACCGCGAACGAAGAGGTCGCTGAAGGTGCCAACCAGGAGCTGGCAGGCACAGGGCCAGTTAACAATGCCGAGAAAGTCGATGGAGGTGGTCCAGGCAAATTTTAGGCACTCTAAGACTGCCTCGGACAAGCTCCTGATCTTCCTACGGGAGGAAGACATCGACATCTCGTTGATACAGGAACCTTGGGTAAGGGACCTAGAGGTTAAGGCACTAACCGACGCCCGCTCTAACCTCTTCTACACTAGTATATCAGGTAAACCCCACGCGTGTGTATTGGTTAAAAAACATATTAAAGCTTTCTTATGTTCCCATTTCAGCTCACCGGATACTACAGTTGTCAACTTGGAGTTGATGAATAAACAAAGCTGTCTTATATCATCGGTATACATGGCGCACGACAGGCCGTGTCCGCCACAGGAAGTCATCACTTCCAGTCCAGTGTTATTCGGCTGCGATGCCAATTCACGACGTACATTATGGGGCAGCTCGGAAACCAACGAAAGAGGTGAGTCGCTATTTCAATTTATTATTGATTCTGCGTTTAGGATTTGTAATAGAAGTAGTACTCCCACCTTCATATTTCCTAGTACCCCTGATTTTTGCGGTTGGGAGGAGGTCCTAGACCTAACTCTGCTGACCGAGGGGAGCCTAAAGGTCAATAAATGGAGAGTATCCGACGAAGAGACCCTCTCGGACCACCGTCGAATACTCTTTGAGCTAAATATTGCGGCGGATACGCCTACTCCCTTTAGAAACCCTCGTAAAACAGATTGGGACTTATTTCAAAAGGTTATTGGAAAAGAATTGAAGAAACTACCAGTTGAAGACATTCCTACAAGGGGCGAGCTGGACGCCAGAGCGAACAGCCTGAATAAGGTCTTCGGAAAGGCCCTTACGAAGGCTTGTCCGCTCGCACGAAAGCGCGCACACTTTGGTGGAATGAGAACCTTACGGCGCTACGGAAGCAAGTAAGAAAATTCTTCAACGAATGCTACAGGATTAAGGTATGGGACCCATACAGAGAGAACCTAAAGAAATACAAAAAAGCCATACGGGACGCGTCCTGGAGGGAATTTTGCGAATCCATCGAGGATACCAAGGAATCTGCGAGATTAAGCAAAATCCTTGCCAAAGGATGGTCATTCCAGCCCTAGAAAAAATTTTTAGAGGGTGTCTAATACTGAACCGCATTCCATTAAGCTGGAGGAAGATTAAGGTAATTTTTAATCCTAAAGTGGGCAAACGGAGCCCTGACAATGCTAAAGATTTCCGACCAATAAGCCTAATGTCCTTCGTGCTCAAGACGTTTGAGAGGCTGTTGGATCTGTATGTTAGGGACAAGACGTCCAATTTATCATGCTCTCAACATGCGTACTTGAAAGGGAAGTCAACGGTGACTGCCCTGCATGAAGTGGTACGTACAATTGAGAGCTCGCTCTACTATAAACAATTTACAATGGCGTCCTTTATAGGCATCGAGGAGGCCTTTAATAATGTCAGTGCAGATTCCATCCATGAGGCACTTATGGAAGCAGGGATTGATCACTGTGTCCGGGCTTAGATAGTGTCTCTGCTAAGGAGTAGAGTAATGCATGCCGAATTGGGGTACTAAAGCAGGGCCGTATATGCAGTGAGAGACACCCCACAGGTAGGAGCGCTATTACCGATAATATGGCTCATGGTCTTAAACAAACTACTGGTAAAGCTGGGCTCTCAGAGAATCAAAGCGGTGGCTTACGCAGATGATGTAGCGATACTGGTATCGGGTCAGTTTCCTTCGGTCATAAGCAAAATTATGGAAAGGACTTTAAAGATAGTAGATTCCTGGGCCATAAGCTGTT
>NW_016167617.1:13755-21069 GCF_001687245.7 Rhagoletis zephyria
AAAACGAATCGAGATAGATATAGACAAATGTATACATAAATGATCAGGATGAAAAGAGAAATCGATTAAGCGTTGACTGTCTGTCCGTCCGTCCGTCTGTGCACACGATAACTCGAGTAAAAATTAAGATATCTTAACGAAACTTGGTACATGTACTTCTTTCGGGCGTAGGACGGATGGTATTGGGCAAAATGGGCAAAATCGGACAATAACCACGCCTACCTCCCATATAACGGTAATTTTCAGAAATACGAAAACTGCGATATTTTAGTAACTACTGAAGATTATTCACTCAAAATTGATATTTGCAATAACTTTTAGACGAAAAATAAGAATATTATAAATTTTTTTGAAAATGGGCGTAGCCACGCCCACTTATGGTTACATGTGTATATCTTGGCAACCGCTGCACCGATTTCTTCCAAACTTGGCACAGTTATTGGCCTTGGTACACGATACCAAATGGCCGAAAATTTTAAAAATCGGACAATAACTACGCCCACATCCCATATAACGGTAATTTGGAGAAATACGAAATCTTCGATAAATCCGTAAATATCGAAGCTAATTTATTCAAATTGATGCTTGCAACAATTCTTTATCAGGAAATACGCTTATCATAAAATTTTGGAAAATGGGCGTGGCACCGCCCACTTATGATCACATATATGTATCTCGGTAACCGTTCTACCAATTTGTACCAAACTCGGTATGGTTATTGTGCTTGCAACATGAAAGCAAAGTGTTGAAAATTATTGAAATCGGACTACGGCCGCTTTTCATATAACGGAAAATTTCAGAAATGCTTGAAACTTCAATATTTCGAAATTGAAGGACGCCAATTTACTCAAAATTGATACACCCCGGCTTACCATCTAGCGGTAGCTTTCGGAAAGGTGAAAAGGCATATATGTAATACTTGCGCCGGGTATTTAATGTTCGGCGCCGCCCGAACTTAGACTTTCTTACTTGTTTACTTTTTAGATTATTCTCACTTTTTGCATATTCTTTAATTTCCGTTAATTTAAATTTAGTTGAGTTTGACACTTCAGAATTTTGCCAGAAAAAATTCTTCTGACTAAATCTGACTACTTCGGACTGATGAGAGTCACTCTCGCTGGGTGTTGCTCTCTCATTTTAGCTGTCATTTCCGAGTTAAGGAACGCTTTTTGGACTAAATCTGACTACTTCGGACTTTTTCTGACTATTTCTGGGACATAAGGAACGCTCCAAATGTAAATTGTATGCTTTCAGAATGCTTTTTTGTAATTGAAATTTTTTTGGTATGTTGTAAACGATTTTGGTCGGATTTGGGAAGAAAATTGGTAGGGAAAAAATCGCTAGTGGCAACGCTGATCGATTTATCAAGTATTTGTTTTTTTTTTTGCCGAAATCGATCTATTTTTTCGATATAGAATACGGATCTCCATTTGTTACTTATTTTAGCGGCAAATTTTGGAATGCCGATTTGTAGCCAAGTTCGAAGTCGGCAAAAACTCCGTTGATGTTAGATAATGTTTTTTGCTGACAGTGGTGTTCATTTTATAATATACTTTGTATGGAACAAGGAAGGAAGGAAATGTAAAGCACATTCAGCAAGAAAAGATCAGAAATCAATGGAATTTTTTAACGATTTCGAACTTGTGCTACATTATATTAAAATTTAATAGGCTACAAATCTACATACCAAATACTTTTTTGAAATTCTAATTAAAAAGTTTACAATTTTGATGAAACTTTGTTGATTTTTTCTAAGTTTTGCAATTTCAATTTATATGTGGCTTTTTTAGGGAATCAGCTATACTTTTATAAAAAAGTAAGCAAAAAGATTTCAGAATGCAATAAAAAACATTGCGAATATGGTAATAATATCACTAGGTGACTTTGAATGTGGGTCTGTACATATCGTTGGACTCGTGTGCAAACGTGCTAAGTTTTTTTTTTTTAATTTTTCAGGAGGCACAAAATACCATCTAACTTTTTTTGTTGTTAATATTTTTCTAATCTGTAAATGCAGTTTTCTTCCTTAGTTTGTCTTGTTTCAGTTGCAGACTTATAGGCTCTTTTTGGACTTACCACATTTTCTCTTTATGATTTTGGTATTTTAATGCGGACTTAGCACATTTTCTGTCGGCCGCTGTCGTGTAGTGGTAAGCAGTGCGCGCTTTCACTAATCAGCACCTGGGTTCAAGCCCCGGTCAAAGCAACATCGCAAAAAATATAGAAAAAGGTTTTATCTTAACAGCGGTCGTCCCTCGGCAGGCAATGGCAAACCTCCGATTGTATTTCTGCCATGAAAAACAGCTTCTCATAAAAATACAATCGCCGTTCGGAGTCGACGTAAAACTGTAGGTCCCTCGCATTTGTGTGACAACATCAAGGCGCACACCACAAATCGGAGGAGAAGCTCGGCCAAACACTAACATATGTGTAAGCGCCAATCTATTATTATTATTATTATTAGCACATTTTCTATCAATCTTTTTTTAATGTTAAAAGGTTTAGTTGTTTATATTAAATATATTTCATTGTTTTAAAATGAATAATGACCTAATACATATAGTTTTATTTCATTGCTGTTAACAAAAACCACTATTTTAAGTCGTAAATTTATGTACCATTTATAAAGGAAAATAATTAAAAACAAGTAAAGGAGTATTAGTTTGGGCGAAACTTAACTTTATATACCCGGCGCAAGTATCAAATGCTGTCGTTTCCTCTAAACCAGGCCTTCCCAAACTGGGTGAGCCTGGTGTGCCGCTAGTGGCTAGAGTATACTAGTGGTGCGAACAAATTCTTTAGACTTTCTATATACAACGCAAGCGGTTTTATCAAACTTCAACATGGAGGCCAGAAAATCAAAACATTTAGGTTTTTATTAAAATTACCTTCAGCGGGTCGCCAAACCCCATACACAACAAAAATAGCTTGCAACAAAGGGATATTTCGCTCTTAAGCGTAGTGCCCCAGTACGTTTTGTCAACGTAAAATTGAATCAGAAAATTTTCAGAAAAATAGCCAAAAACGTAATCTTTCACAACCGCTTTCGGAATTTTTGTAGATCTAATCACCGTTACATCCACTTTTCTTCCCGTTTTTGGATTAATTTTCGGATTTTTTGCTGGCTGGGCTGTTCTCGTAACAAGCGCAGCAGCTTCGCGCACGTGTATATATTANTACGTTTTGTCAACGTAAAATTTAATCAGAAAATTTTCAGAAAAATAGCCAAAAACGTAATCGCTTTCGGAATTTTTGTAGATCTAATCACCGTTACATCCACTTTTCTTCCCGTTTTTGGATTAATTTTCGGATTTTTTGCTGGCTGGGCTGTTCTCGTAACAAGCGCAGCAGCTTCGCGCACGTGTATATATTACTTATTCTTAGGAGCTTCACAATCACACTGTCAAAGAGCGCATCAACACAATTTTAGAGGCAGAGAAAACGCCACGATAAGTCACTGTATGATCCCTCGGTATTACCGACTAGAAAAATTTCGCCACTAGATTTAAAACCCGTATTGGATGATGCTGCGAAGATAACAGAGGCCTGCGAAATTAAAATACATGTCCGTTTTTTTCTAGCGAGTCGAGATTATTTATTTTATTGTGGACATGTATATTTTAGAATTTCTATCAATTTGCATGAAAGCCCCATAAATAAATAAAGTAAAACGAAGTTAACGCTAAAAAAATTGATAACAGCCGGTTTCACTAGCAATTTCCATATAAAATTCAAAAAATTAAAATCATTTATCACTTAAATTGCTTTCGTGAAGTGGCTGTAAAAATTATTTTCTTAGCGTCAACGCGCATTACCAGCGTTAACTTGGAAGGTTTAGAAAAAACCATTGTCGAATATTTTCCCAACATTGACTCTGAGGATGGCTTCAGCTGGATAACAAACCCGTTTTCGTGTGGCCCGAAAAGTAAACCTACTGAGACGACCAATTAAGCTTTTGAAAACCTTCTGGACATCAGTGAAGACTGCACTTTGATTATTAAATACTACGAAGGGAGCCAAGAGAGTTCTGGATGCAAGTGTATGCAGAAAACACTGCTGTTTGCAAGATTGCATTAAAAATACTAGTGACTTTTAGGCCCTTATTATGAGTTGCATTCGAAAGTGAAGTTATGAGCTATGCAAACGTGTCGAATTTTTCGTTGAGTATCGAGTTTTCTGTCGAACAGAATTTTGCTTTCGATGTACACCATCGGCGAAGTGTTAGAAAATTGTGAAAAATTTATGATTTTGCATTCGCCTTTTCCTTTATGACGGCTAGACACTAATTTAAAAAAAAATGTATTAATTTCATGCAGTTCTAACGTCGTGAATATTAAACACAAGCCCGAAAAGCTGGTTTTACTTGTGAAAGAAAATCTCAATACTCAGTTGGCACGAACTCTGAGAACGAAATCGTAAGCTGTTGATAGTTTTAAAACAAGGCACATAACTACAGGTAGAAGCCAAAATGACGTTGCTCTCATGAGAACTAAACCGTTAAACTTCAACTTGTTTTTCTTTTATTTCCTATATTTCGTTACGCTTTGAATGTCATATCGTTGTTTTTGAAGTGAAACTTCTTAAGCGGCGGTTGGTTGGTTGGGAGTAAATTAGCAAATTCGACGGAAATTGCACACGGAAATAGTGCAACGGAAATGGTGCAACGGAAATGGTTAGGGCTGAAACAAGTGCTTCTTGTGTGTATGCACATGGTATTAATTTAACAAAAATTTCCTAATAAAAGGTTAAAGAATAACACTTAGGAAAAGAACAATACAAGAATGAAAGTAAAGGTGAGTACGTACATAGATAAGGGAACAGGATAAAGGCAAGGGTAAAAATAAAAACAAAAATGCGTAAAGATATAGGCAAAAATGAAGACCAAGATATAGGCAAAAATGAAGACCACGACAGTCGGGTCTACGTAACCGGAACGACCCAGATTTATATCTGGCCAAGGACTGTCACTCCAGCAACACTCCCCAAAATCTCTTTGGGGAATCTGTATGCTGTTACAACAACAACAACAACCAAGGTAAATTTAAACACTTTACTTATTTATATAAGGGCAAAGGTGAAGGGGAATACATATTTAGATGAAGAAAATGAAATGATTTTGTTATCGATATTTATCGATTTTGTTATCGATATTTATCGATTTTGTTATCGATATTTATCGATTTTCTAATTGATTTTGCTACCAATGGTATTATCGATGTTGCTATTGAAATTTTTATCGAATTTGTCATCGATTTTGTTATCGATATTTTGATGGACGTTGTAATCGATTTTGTTATCGATATAGTATAAAGATAAAAATGAAGATTATGGAACAGAATAACATGAATGTTTTTAAAACGAACAGTGGTAGAGGTAGGGATCTACATTGATAGAAAAAAAGCGAAAAAATATAACCTTAAGCAAAAGCAGATGTGTGTATGCATGGGCGTAGCCAGAACGAAATTTAGGGGGGAGGCAACACAAAAAAAAAATGCAAAACCAATAACTTACTTACTAAAAAATTGTTTATTATAGCTTAAAATTATTGCAACCAATAGAGGTAAATATGTTGTAACTAACTGTTGTAACTGTATAAAACTATTCGTCGATTTAATTGTTAACTTTTTACTGAGCATGTTTATTTTACGAGGAGGAAGCATCGAAAGCCTAACCCCGTCAGTGTGAGACTTTAACCCAAACTAAACTTCCTACCGTCATGTACCGTTCCCCTCCCGGTACCACCGTCAAGGATTTCGTCGGTATTATAACACTGTGTGACTGATAAGGTTATAGATCTATTCTCTTCTTCTTCTTCTTATTTGGCGCTGTAACCGCCAAAGCAATTTTGGCCAACTGACGCCAATTGGAAATGCCAAGTGAAGCCAGAATACTTTCAGAGCTGGGGCGTCGGTTTCCATTCGAACGACATGGTCAAGCCAGTTGAGCCGCGGTATTTTAATCCGCCATATACCAGCACGGGCATGATAAGTGACTTATAGTGTGGTTTTCGTATGTCGAGAGAGGACTTTACTCCTGAATTGCCTACTCAGTCCAAAGCAGTACTTGATGGTAAGAGCGTTGGATTTCCATGCTGACATTATTATCGGTGTTAATGCTGGTTCCCAAGTAAACGAAATTCTCTACTTTCTCGAAATTATAACTGTCAAAAGTGACATGGGTGCCAAGGCGCGAATGTGCTGATTGTTTGTTTGATGACAGGAATACTTCGTCTTGTCCTCGTTTACCACCAGACCCATTCGCTTTGCTTCCTTGTCCAACTTGAAAAAGCCAGGACAGGCTTCGCGGTTTTTCTTACCAATGATGTCAGTGTCATCGGCATAAGCCAGCAATTGTACGCTCTTGTAGTAAATTGTTCCTGAGCGGTTCAGTTCTGCAGATCGTATTATCTTTTCCAACATCAGATTAAAGAAGTCACATGAAAGAGAGTCATCCTGTCTGAAACCCCGTCTGGAGGCGAACGGCAACAGAGCAGAGCTGGTGGTATTGCTCAACGTCATTTTTTACAGCCGTATGAGTTTTGAGGGGATATAGGAAACTTCTTTTAGTGCTGTCGAAAGCGGCTTAAAGTCGACATATAGGTGGTGAGTGCCGATCCTTTTCTTGCGAGTCTTTTCCAAGATTTGGCGTACAAGACTGGTCTATGGTAGACAATACATTCGATAAGACCTTGCCACCTATGCTTAGAAGGCTGATCCCGCGGTAGTTGGCACGTACGGCGGGGTCGCCTTTCTTGTGGATTGGGCAGAGCGCACTTGAATTCCAGTCGTCGGGCATGCACCTTATTACCACCTTGCCATCGTAATTAAATAGCTTAGCTTGCAGGCAGACAGCTTAAGCAGCTTTGCCACTTTTCGTCATAGCAGGCGCTGGGATATCGNGACAGGCCGTCAGCTTAAGCAGCTTTGCCACTTTTCGTCATAGCAGGCGCTGGGATATCGACTCCATCGTCATCGACTGGGACCTCGGGTTCGTCTTCTCCACTTCTTTCAGTGCTTCTGCCATTCAAAAGGGTCCAAAGTGTTCCCTCCATAATCTGAGTACGTTCTGGACATCGGTCACTAGGTCGCCATGGTTGTTCCTACAAGAGTCTTGACACCTTCCGTAAGTCGCTCAACCCTCTACTAAAAATTTCTGGTGTTTTTTCTGTCGGCCAGCAGCAGCGGCCGGGCAGAGGNTGGTGTTTTTTCTGTCGGCCAGCAGCAGCGGCCGGGCAGAGGCACCATCCCGATTATGGGTTCGGATGCTCCAAGTGCATACCCTAAAATCATAGTCCTTCCTATGTTTGCCGTGATC
>NW_016167618.1:0-21066 GCF_001687245.7 Rhagoletis zephyria
CGCATGCGTAACTCTCAGTCTTGTGTAAATTGTCAACTTTATTGTTGTGAATGCGGCAACAGACAAACCAACTGCGGAATAATTTAACAGTTTTCACTTTTTATTTGCTTCCAATTTGATTGTGTGTAATGAATGTATTGTTTTACCAATTACGTAGGTATAATTTTTACCAGAAAGCTGGTAATAATAACGACTGATTCTTGAAATAAATAGAGAAAGAAGCATTCCTTTTAAAAAAGTAAATGAAAGAAATGTATCAATTATCTATCAGAACACTACACTTTATTTGTATGTTCTCACCATAGCAGGCTCGTAAGGCCACTTGTAGGCTTAAAAAATGGGTGCTGGTTTGATTCAGTGTGGAGTAAGGCGGAAATTGCTGGAGGCAGTGATCTAAAAGTTTTTTTCAATGGCACAGGTTAGTATGCCACCATTGTCTTTCCAGAAGAGATACTACAATGTTGAGTTCCCAGAGGCTGGAACTTTACTGATGGCTCCAAAACAGGCCCAGAGTACAAGGTCAATATTAACTTCTTTCTTCAAGAATATGCCTGGTATTTTAAGCCGAGTTGTTTGCTGAGCTCTTTTCTTGTTCTGAATTTAAATAAGAGCCCTGCCACTAGACCGGACATCCGCCTTTCCTCCGCCGGTATCGACCTTTCCTAAGTTTCGACCTTCTCTATAGGGACTTGGTTTTGCCAGTGTTTTTAGAGTAATTCTTACCCTCAAAGACAAAAATTCCGAAGCCAGGCAAAGTGGCTACTTATTGTACAGTTTTACTTGTCAACTTTTTACCCTTCCATTTTTTTATCCATTTTATCCATCTTTCTAAGACAAAAGATTATATCTATTTGTCTACGCCACTTCTTAAATTAACAAAAATGTATGTCCAGTTTTTAGATTATCAGGTTCTGTTTAGTTTAAAATGACCGGAATTGTGTGCCTCCTTTCAACTTCTACTTCCCGTACATTCATTCATAGGAAAAAGTTGAGAAAGTGGTCATTGGTAGCCGTCTACCCACGCAGTGATCCGTGTTAACAATAATAACAACAAAACTTCCAAAAATACTAGAACTCCAGATCCTGAACCTATTAAGCAGCCCCCGCCCCCAAGTGTCCGCAGTTCTTACCGTTGCAGCCTTGCCTACTATGTCAACGGACAGTATGTTAAGCATGCCGTTAAGTACGAGAGTAGGAGTGGTCCCAAGTTATCCATAAATTTCGATAACGAAGGCCTGCTGTACCCGTACCAACTTTCTCTCCTTAAAAAAAAAAATATTCTGTTTTTACTTTAAATGGTTCATACATAGTGAAACCTGCTTAAACCGAAAGATAGCATTTTTGGGTGAAGTAATTAAGAGGAAACACCAACAACGAAAATGAGGATAATTAAGAGAGTTTTACTGTACATTCGTTTTTCTTTTTGCACTTCCCTACAAATAGTTGAGAGAAAAGAGCATTACTATTAAAACCATTCAAATTTAAACGTTCCTTTATGATTTCTAATTTTAATTTTTTCGATCAATAGTTATTTTTAAATCCAATTTTTTTTTAGATAAAAAAACTTCCAAACAGTCATAATAATGCTGTCCGTTAAAAATTCTAAAAATAAAATCCAAAATAACGAGTTTTTTTTTAACGAAAAATAAAAATACCAAAAAATGTTTCAATGATCTAAAATAAAAAACACGGTTCAACAATTTCTTTTTTTAATTTTCACTAATAGCTAACTCAACTCATCGTCACGACGTAGAATCCATCAGATGAATTGGGGTTTCATTAATACGTGGTGATTTTTTTCTGAAAAACTACATCCAAACTCTATTTCATTTTTTATTTTTTTCAATTTTGCCATTTTTCGTCATTTCAGCAGTTTTTTTTCTCAAACGTGGACGTGCTTGAAAAATTTTGCAAATGCACTTCAAATCGGCATCACAAAACCTATAAGATGAGGTCGGCCCGTTTTTAAGATAAAATACGACCAAATTTTGTTGAGCTGTGTAATTAAAACATTTCATCAGATAATCAAACTAAAAAAAGTCGAAGCGTTTTTTTTGCTGACTCCTTGAAAGCTTTGCTCTATTTTTGCATATATCCTTCTTTTGCATTAATTGCCTACTGCTCACTAATCGACTCTCTTACCCCACTCTCTTACCACAGCGAACACCACACCATCCATGTACCCTACAAGGTGCACACCATTCACCATCACCACATCAAGAAGGTGCCCGTCGTCAAGGAGGTCATCAAGGAGGTGGAAGTGATCAAGCATGTACCAATCTATAAGGAAGTGCATGTGCCAGTGATTAAGGAGGTGCACGTGCCAGTGCATGTACATCACGAGCAGGAACATCATCACATTGAGGAAGATCATCATGACTACCACAAGGGCGGCTGGTATTAAGGGGGGAGTTGGGCGCTCACCCACAGAGAGGGACGTATTGCCAGTGGCAATGCTCTAGTTACAGTTTTAGTTATATGTTATGTTAATGCATACACACATACATACATACATATGTACATACAACATACACACTTATGTAAGCTTTATTTTTGTTTTGTTATTATTATTTTTTTTTTTTTGTTTCTAGCATTATATTTAGTAGCGCACGCGCGTTTGTCCATATGTACAAATTTCATTTTACCTGACATGATTTAATTTTAATTATATATATATGTATATTTTTGACGATTTTATTCTGGTCTATTAAATTTTAATTGCTCCTATTTTTTCATTACTCGCCTCTATTACTCTTTCTTTAGTTTGCTTTTATATAAACATAAATATGTACATATATACACATACATACATTCTCATAGCTGATTTATTCGCCACTCTATTTTCGGTATTTCATAATTTGTAAATAACTATGTAGTATGTACGTAGCAAAAAGTATGCATGCAGGCCTATGAAATTGCATGTATGTGTGTTAAAGAAAGAAATATACAGAAAAAAAACAACAACAAAAGTAAATAAACGAAAAATCATGTTATTTGTCGAGAGTGAAAATGTAAAAATTTATTTCCTACTTGGCAGTCGAATAGATAGATGAAGGTGATATAAGTTTTGTAAGGCACACATACCTACATACATACGTATGTATCTATGTATATCACATAAATACTATCTGTATACATAAAAATGTACGAGTGCTTAAAAAATCGCGAAATTATGTCTTTGTTACTTTAGTTTTATTTTTATATTTTTTTGCTTTCCTCAGCCAGCAATAAGTATACTCCACATATGAACATGTATTTAAGCAAATATCTATCTGCTCGTATGTTGTTGCAACAACTTTGCCCAAAAGCTGCCCCAGCAGCAGGAAATACCTAAAAAGTTTTCATGCAGCACATTTGCGTTCCACGCGTTACTCGTCAGCATTGTCTTGCTGATTGCGCTTTTACTGACGTACGCACATTAGGGTGCAACACTCTCCATACAAAAAAAAAAATAGTACCGTCGGCCGTTTTCCATCGGAATTATAAAATTTGTTATATTTTAAAACTTGCGCCAAAATATTTTGAAACTTGAAAATACCTTAAAAACCGCATTATTTTGATTCCTTTGATAAAATGCAGATCTTTCAAGTCTAAACTCTTTCATCAACCGAGGTGATTTTTTGAACAAATCACTTTAAAAAACTAATTTTATTTATAAAAAACAGGATTTTTGGAGGTCTTTTCAAATCAGGTACAGCTCAACTAAACCTCAATAGTATTTCCAGATACAACATATAATACATTTTATAATTCCGAAGCAAAAACCACGACTTTTTTCTGGTGAGACATCTTAATGTACATATGTACATACATATTTTCACAGCCACTTTTACCGCTAAACGACAAATGCATGACGAATTCAAACGTTAATTGAGGCAATTTTCGCGTTAGCGAATGGGGTGATCTATAAACTGCTTCTGGTAGTCTTTAGCAATTTTCTTTTGGGAATTTCGCAATGCCGAAGAAGGAAATAAAAATGTTAATAGTTTTTTTGCCATGAAAGATATACGAAATTGTGTATCTAAATATGTACATGCATACATAGATAGTTGTTTAACTTACTGGCGATTTATAAATGCTCATACAGACGAGGCATTGCAATTTAAAAATTCGATCGAATTTCTTGCGGTAGAAGATAGATACTTAAGTAAATTGTTGGCAAAATAATGGAAAATAAATATGCCAAATTATGCTCCTATACTCGTATACAAGGTAGTAAGCTTCATACGCGGAACTCACTTAATAGTTAATAGTGTTTCCACGACCGACCCCAAATTGCGCAATTTAGGCACTACTCTTAATTTCAGCCGAAACCGCGATACGGATCGCAATTTGGCGAGTTTCAACTTGTGTGAAATTGAGAATCAAAATTAAGTATTTTGTGGGTAGTGGAAACACCATGTAAAGGAAGTACAAGTAGAAGCATTTTGCTCTACTAAATTTGTAATTTACATAGTCTATTTATTGCATTCTTAGACTTCATTTTACGTTGGTGTATACGCATAATACTAGCTCGGTCTCAAAAGCTTACATCATGAGAGCTTTTCAACCATTAAAATTTTGGATCGATACCGGCAGTCGAAACATAATTTTGTTGACTAATGACCCAGCTAAAAGTCAGTACGATCCTCAAGTTATGTACATACATATAAACTGTATTCAAAAGATAAGTAAATCTAATAAGTAAACCAATATTTCGTACTTTAAAATCGGATAAAACAAAAGCTTTATGAAAAAAACCTCTTTTTGCTGTTTTCAATGGCATAGTTCTCTAAAAGTGGACTTTCAAACTTTTTTCCCGACCCAACATAATACACATAATACGTCTCATATTAGTTATGAGCCTAAAATAAAATGTGTATAAAACAGTAGGTAAAAAAAATCTGGATTTACTGTTATAGCTGAAACCTACTTTTAGGCATCTAAACAATCTAAAAGCTTCGAGTATTGGTCTTTGGAGGAAATGAATACCCTAGTGGCATTATAAGCTTTGGTCATTAGTGGTTAGAAATGCGCAGTACCATTCTGCAGGGACTAGGATCGAGCCAAATTTCCGACTAGCATCAAAACAAAACGAAAGAAAACGTTTTTTCGAATGGCGGTCGCCCCTGGGTATGCAATGGGTAAACCTCGGAGTGTATGAAAAACAGCTTCTCATAAAAATACAATAACAAATGTGCCTAAAAGTATGCAAAATGAAAGTTGAATAGTTGGAATTTAAAATCAGTGGTATGAAGTAGAAGTTTTGTTTCTCTGTAAATGTTGTATATATTTAGGCGAGAGAGAATTTACTCTGCGTATAATGCATAAAAGTTGCGTATAATGTCCTATCGATGCGTCCTGTCCCGAAAGACTGTAGCTTAGCATATGCAGGTAACATTGATATCGGCCGCAGCGGTACAACAGCAGGCTATGTAGTAAGTGCTATAGCAATCTCCAGCGTAGAGCAGTAGGTAAAAGTGGTTGGTCGAAAACCGCTAACGAGGACAAAACGAAGCTCCTACTGGCAACACACATACATATGTATTTTTTTGGCCGTTCATAGAGGACGTTCTCTTACATTTTTCGTCGTATCTTCGGCATTTAGAGTTGGATCTCAAAGTATGGTATTCGATGTTCTACTCTCGAGGAGGCACTTTTTTGTTCCAAAGTTCATTGGCCTCAAGAACGCCATTCTAATACCTCGCCCAAAATTGTTAAATTAAATTCCATCAAAAATCATTAAACTTTTGCTAAGGCAGTATTTCGATTATTCCAGTATAAGTCCGAGTATTTAAAAAGAATATTTACTGCCGAATGTAGGTTTCACAGGCAAAAAATTTGTTTATTTTCGAAAGTCTTATTTTTGTTCTTTATTGGCGCTGTAACCGCCTAAGCAATTTTAGGCGAGTCCAAAACCGCACGCCAGTCGTATCTCTTCTGTGCCAATTGATGTTAATTGGAAATGTCTAGTGAAGTCAAGTCCTTCTCCACCTGGTCTTTCCAACGCAGAGGAGGCCTCCCTCTTCCTCTCTGTTTCCAGCATTGCGACTCGCGTTTAATGCTTTCAGAGCTGCAGCATTTCTGTCCATTCGAACGATATGACCTAGCCAGCGGAGCCGCTGAATTTTGATTCGCTGCACTATGTCTATATCGTTGTAAAGCTTATACAGCGCATCGTTAAATCGTCTGCGGTATTCGCCATCGCCAACGCGCAAAGGCCCGTAAATCTTGCGCAGAATCTTTCTCTCGAAAACTCCAAAAGCCGCTTCATCAGAGAGAAATTGCCTTACAAAAATTCTTTACACCAGCGGGAGTGCGGCGATTTATTTTTATTTTTTGCTTGATTGTGAGGTGGTACGGTCTAATGTACTATATAGTTATGTACGTATGCAGTCAAGCGCGTAAAAATACAATGATTGTGCGGACCTATGGATTATGATAATAATGATAATAGATAGATATGTTGGTCTCGCCGAGCTTCTCTTCCGATTTGTGGAGTGCGCCTTGACGTTATCGCACTGCGATTGTATTTTTACGAGAAGCTGTTTTTCATTAATATATAAATTCGTCGGAATTTTTTACTTTTTAATGTATGTTACCGCATAAATTTGGACCACGTTAACCGATTTCTATAATTGTTTTTAAAGAAAGGTGGTACCTAAGAAGTGGTCCCATACTAATTTGGTTTACATCCGTTAATTGTATCACAAAGAAATTAACGGTACTCCTACATTTTTATATGAGAATTGAAGGCGTTAAAAAAAAAGTTATTCGTTTCCGTAAAAAATGTACTCTCCTAGCCGTTTTTGAATAAAATTAGTGAACTAATCGAAAGCCCAATACTCGTACAATATTTCGAAAATTTCTATTTATTTGGAGAATCGTTGGCAATGATGGAAAAAATAGCTTGCACCGCAAATAAGCTGGCTGGTTGCTAATTTTAAAGGTTTCTTTTTTCTAAGTTCAGCTGGGTTAGGTGATCCTCCCAAAGACTAAACTTGAAACAGATTTAAGATCATTATTGATCGGTCAATCTAAACCAACCATATGCTCTTCATCCAAAAATAACTAGAACAAATAATGATTTCAACCAACTTTGTTTGCCCCTACTAGTTACCTAAATCGTACAGATCGATATATGTAGATTTTATTCAAAGCTCTTTGTTTGCTAATTCCTCTTTTGATTGATCCCACAAATCAATATTAATTTATGATAATTTCGCAAGCTTACCGACATTTTCAACCATATTAAGCAACATGAGTTAGTACGTGAAGGAAGGCATATACTCGTAACTTAGAGCCATTACAATGTTCGACTAATTGTAATTGTGATTAATAGTTGATTTTACGACTGCACAGGGGCTTAGCAAAGACATACTTAAACCGAAACTCGTCTATGATTCACACACGCCAAGCGAACGAGTTTTTGTGCAATTCTTGAACTACATTTTTTAACGTTTCAACTAAAATTAATACCATTAAAAATTCCACAATTTACATGCAATGCATAGCACAGTGGGTGGCTGCGGCTGCATTAAAGTAGAAAATTTAGACACATAACAGTAATTTGAAACCATAAATGTGCACAAGCAAGTTGGGCAGATAATTCAAAAATGCCATTAACAAAGCGTTTATAGTGCAGCTAAGCATTTTTTTTTCGTTGCACACCGAATGAGTGAAGTACAACTGAAGCACCACGTGGAGCCGCGTCGGCCGCATGAAGCTGTCTACTGTACTAATGAAAAGCAGCAGCGCGAACAGCAACAACAGTATCTAACCACATACGAAACATGTTTTGGCCAATTTTGCGTTTGCGGTGAATGTTGACCATTTGTACCCAACATTACCTCCAATATTAGCAGCAAAGTGCGGCAGTTGGAAGCGAGCGGCGGCTGGTAGCTTGGTAGCCGTGCTGCTGCATGGACTTGACCTTGAATAGTTAACTGCGGCAAATATATGGCTAATGAATAGCCGCGGTGCGCGTTAAATTATGCGAATGAGGGGCTCAGAACAAAGGCGCAGCGCGCAATGCGGTGCCAGTGGACGTTGTAATGGGCGGAGAAACGCATTAATTGAAATTATGGCGGGCGGGCAGGCAGGGGGGCGGGAGACTTTGTAGCAATAAAACTACTTTCACAAAATGCGCTACAAGTTCAGTTGTTAATTTAGTTCCGTGCCGTGCCAATGGGCGGCCGTGATGACGGGTTGACAGTTTTGTGGGCGTTGTACGCATTGATTAAGCAAACCTGAGCAGGAGGTACTACTTAGGCAAGCGACGCAGGCAGCTGTTTGATTGAGTGCAGAGTGGACAAATGGCGCTATTTATGAGCGCATAAAACATATTTACATACTACATTAAAAACACCCATGTAAAGTAGTAAAGCGGACCGGTGTGCTGTGCGGAAGGTCAAGAGCCAAGAGCAAATAGAAAAAAAAAATAATCGTTGATATGCAAAATATTACTAATTTCATTTATTTACTTAGCGTAAGAAAGTAGCGTAAGAATGTACTCGTAAAATAAAAAATGCAACGTTTATAAGGACAAAAAAGAATTCCAAATGCACATTTTATTTACTTATGGACCAACAACAAACTCCAACTGTACAATAGCATTGAGAACTTGAGGCGTTGTAAGAGGAAGAGCGAAGGAGTGCGGAAGTGGTGTTGAAGTTGGTGAAAATGGCCGGGGCGGGGCAGTGATTGGCTGGATATGCGGTGAGTTTCGATAGGATGCTGGAAGCGGGACTTCGTCCGACAGGTGATATGATTACAGGCGCTGACTACCGCAGCTACATTGACTTTAACTGTAACTGTAGCTGTAGCTGTGGCTGTGTCTGCGACTGTGGCTATGGCTGTGGCTATGGCCTGCGCTTAGTTGCAGTAAGGGAAGTTAGGGCACTGATGTGGCGACACGCCAGCTGGGTACTGACGTTCGGTCCAGCCGGGTAGTGGTGGCGCAGCGACGGCGCCATGATGACCAGCATTCACATCGCAGAATGGATAGTTGGGGCAGGTGTGTGGATTCACGCCAGCTGGGAATTTGTCACCGCCAGCGCTAGGCGCTGGTGCTGGCTGCCATGAGGGTGCGGGTGCGCCCCAGTGTTGTTCTGGTTGCCAAGCGGGAGCTGGAGCGCCCCATTGTTGTTGCGGTTGCCAAGCGGGAGCGGGTGCACCCCAATGCGATTGTGGATTGTGCAAACGGGCGTTATCACAGATCGGAAAGCCGGGACAGTCCTGTGGATTTACACCAGCCGGATATTGGGCGGCCGCCGGCAGGTGTTGGGGTTTGGCCAACGACACGCTGACGAGCGACAGGAGCACCTGTTGGTTGTAGAAAACGCGTTGATTTAGTTACGTAATTTATCCAATAAGTCAGTGAGACAGCACAATTTTTTTTTCGTATTTCATATTTCTTACTCACCAATTTGCAGAACATTCTTTATTGTATATTCCTTTACGGCAACCACACTAACAAAAAATGGTGAAAATAAAAAATGTTACACAACACGAAATAACCCAATCGGACTATAAAAATTTAATTTTTTTGGGTTTATCGAAATTTTTAAACTTCCAATTGGTCTTTCGTACTGCGTCGTACTGTGGTTGCTGTTGGCCGCAGCTGACACTTATATACCCGTGCTATTAGAATTTACGTTTGAGAGTTCGAATTCGCTCACTACATATTCCAGTTAAGGCAGCAGCGCAGCGCGGCTGCAGCGGCATACAAGTCGGAAAAATTGTAACAAACTTACGCGAGCGCAATGCCGCCTGCAGCCCGCCAACCACACGTACCGCTCGGACCGACCGTACACTAGCGTTAAGTTGCTCTAAGCGCAAACACTCATACGAACATTTACAGTTACAGCGCAAACACGCCCGGGCGTATACTTAATATAGAATTCGACACCTTACTCGCCGCCGCTATATGTATGCGCACTAAGGCAAAGCAGTGCGGCCAGAAGGGCGGAGTAGCTGTTGCCGTTACCGCTGCCGCTGCTGCTGCTGCTGCTGCTGCTGTTTAGTTGTTTGACTGATCGCATATTTTGTTTGATTGCTGCAACAGATTATTATTATTGAACCATGTTGCTGGCTCACTTCTTGTGAGCGCGCAATCTACGAATTGTGCTGAACCCACGGTCTGCGCATGCGCCGCTGCTTGGTTTGGCTTGGTGAGTGGCGTGCTTAGCGGCTTGCCACACTCTACTAGTACTTAGTACTTCACTGCCGACATTCAACTTTCATTGATTTTGGCCAAAATAGTAGTTAGAAGGCCAGGAGCGCACTATAGGCGTTTGCAGGGAGAATGGGCTGCGCTTAGAAGGGCGTAGACGGAAATGAGAGGGTCAGAAAGTCAATTTTGAGAGATATTGTTTTTTTTTTACAATGAATTTTAAGACAATTGATTTGCGCTGAAAATATGTTCGCCTTTGTTTACTTTATGCATAAATATAAAAAAACAATTTACAAGAAATTTGATGCTCCCTTATCCCAAGGGCCATTCTCACAGTGCGAGGCATTCTCGTTCGGCAAATGACTTTGAATATTTCTACTGAACATTTTAATTTTAGGTTCCTCGGGAAAGTGAGTTAACTTTCTACTAACATAACGGCTTTAACCCAGCTTTTTTCTAACTTGAGGTGGGATCTTCGTTTTGTTTCTCAATCGGTAGGGTAACTCTTAGCGTTAAATGGGGTTTTATGAGAAACTTTTTTATAACAGAAATATATTTTCAGGTTTGTCAAGGCGCGCCCATGACTGAAAAAACGACCTGATTTCATGTAGAGAAATATTATGGTTTGCACTTGGAGAAGTTGAAAATATGGAAACGCTCCTATACTCCAAATTAAGGTACTTAATAGAGATATCTTAACCTATAACATGCTCCGTCTTCAATCTATCTGTAAAAACAACTGTATCCTCCGAACAGCGGGGAGCATCCCGAACCAACCCAATCAAGACCTTTGGTGCACATAGCAGAGTCGTTGGTCATTTCAGACGGAAGTCCATTCCGGATCGATAATCGGAAAAATCGATAATAATTTTGGTAGAAAAATCGATAAAAATATCGATACCAAAGTCTATAAAAATATCGATAGCAAAATAGATAAATAATCGGTTAGAAAATCGATAAAAATATATATAAAAATATATGTAACAAAATCGATAGCAAAATCGATAATAAAATCAATAAGTAATCGACAGCTAAAATCTATTAAAAAATATCGATAAAATTATCGATAACGAAATCGATAACAAAATTGATAAATAATCGATAACAATATGGATAACAAAACCATCAAAAAATATCGATTATTATATCGATAAGTCCCGAGAATCCCGAAAATCTATAAATAATCGATAACAAAATCGATGCCAAATTCCATAAAAATTTCGATAGCAAAATCGATAATAATATTGGTAGCAAAATCGATAATAATATTGGTAGCAAAATCGATTGGAAAATCGATAAAAATACCGATAAAAATAGCGATAACAAAAACGATAAATAATCGGTTATAAAACCGATAAATAATCGATAAATAATCAATAACAAAATCGATAAATAATCTATAACAAAACCAATAAAAATATCGATTATTATATCGATAAGTCCCGAAAATTTCGCAAATTCCAAAACAGTTCCCAGATTGAGTCTCTGTTTCTCTATGTGTATCCTTTTCTCTATAATTACCTTTATTTTAATCTTTCTTCCTCTATCTTCATCTTTACTTTTATAGGCATCCTCATCCTAATCTTTTTCCTTTTCCTTATATTTATCTCTGTTTTTACTTGTATGTTTATCATTTTAGTTATCTACATATTCCCCTTCACCTTACATAAGTAAAGTGTTTAAATTTACCTTGGTCTTCTTTACGGAATTTGGTTTTTGTTTTTATTTTTACCTTTGCCTTTATTCTTTTCTTTATCTTTGTACGTAGTCAACTTTACTTTCATTCTTGTATTGGTAATTTTCTAAGTGTTATTCTTTAACCTCTTATTAGCAAGTTTTTGTTAAATATATAATATACATTCAAGAAGCACTTGTTTCCGTTCGAACCATTTCCGTTGCACCATTTCCATTGCACTCTTTCCGTGTGTAATTTCCGTTGAAGTTGGCGATCTACTCCCAACCCACCAACCGCCGCTAAAGAAGTTTCACCTCAAAAAATAGCATCTATAAGAAGACCATGTTACTCCAAGAAAGACAACGGATTACAGTCGCGCCAGTCTTCAGCGACTCTTAAACCGAATACGTCGAAGAACTCCACACCAACACGTCCACTCTTTCTCCAATGGCACAAGGCTCTACACGGATTGATTAACATATCTTTGCCGGAAACAGCAAACAGTTATAGTACCAAATAAGAAGCATTCCTCTTTGTGGGGTGCCTTAATATCACCTCGTGAACGGACTTGAAGTGGGCACAAAATTCGGCACAACACTGTGTTCCATAAAATCCCCTATATTTTCTCTGATATACATAAGGCCTAAGGGCTTCACAATAAGCCCCGTGGTTTTGAAACCTTTAGCATTTTACTATTTAAATGCCTTCGCCTCTTTAGAAATTAAAATTACATACTTTAGTCTTCTTTCAGCTTTGTTTGAGTGGTTAGTCAGCGTATTAGCAACAGAGCACATACATACATACATACATACATACTTATGCACATACTTCTTTGCACGTATGTACGTACTTCTTTGTCTTCGATAAGTTGTTGAGAAATTGGTATACCTAAATTTAATAGCCATACAAAATGCATCATTAAACGCAATACACGAAATATGTTTTATTTGGTGCAAATCTATTAGTTGTAAATAATGATACCAAAAAACAAAACAACATTAACTGGTACAACTTGTGGTAACCAATGTTCACAGCCATCTTAGAAACAACAGTTCATGGGCAGACGAAATATTTGTACTCATTTTAATTACGTTGAACAGTACTTGACCCCATAATTAAATAATTTGGATAAAATGCATTTTTGTTCGGGTTTCAAATATGCATACAATAATACAATTGGCATCGCACTGAACTAAATAATTTTCAGTGACTGGATATTTACACATCAAAATTTTCGTTTACTAATTATTTATTTTAGTTCATTCAACATTTTTTTCTTTGAATGGTTTGTGTTTGGCTGTAGGAATGTTTTATAAAAGACAATCAATCAAAAATTATGAATTGAAAATAAATGTGTGGTACTGCTGTAGTGAATGGGGTTATCTATATCGAAAATAAGAACATAAGTATATGAACATATATACAGACGAGTGCATATACGTTTTTAATTACTTTACTGCAAAAATAAGGGTTCTGCATAGGAAGCCTATATTATTGTTTTTTTTTTTTGTTTGGTGTCAGTTTATCACAAACCTTCATAATAGGCGCAGCTTCAAGGAAACCTCCAATGACGGTTAAAGCAACATGCTCCACTTCCAAAAAAAAAACATCAGAAATCAATTTCCTACTTTCCATGTCGACAAAGACGCCTGAAATTCTTATGGAAAGATATGGAAGAACCCATAATAATAATAATACTAGATTGGCGCTTACACATAGATATTTTAGTGTTTAGCCGAGCTTCTCCTCCGATTTGTGGCATGCGCCTTGATGTTGTCACACAAAGCGGAGGGACCTACAGTTTTACGGCGACTCCGAACGGCGATTATATTTTTATAAGAAGCTGTTTTTCATGGCAGAAATACACTCGGAGGTTTGCCATTGCCTGCCGAGGTGCAACCGCAGTTAAAAAAAAAAAAAACTTTTTTCTATATTTTTTTGCGATGTTGCTTTGGCCAGGGTTTGAACCCAGGTGCTGCGGGGTTGAAGCGCGCACTGCTTACCACTACACCACAGCGACTTCCCAGAACCCATACCAACACATTTTCAAGGGGCAAATACCTATACAAATACATACATATGTTCCGGAGTATTAAAAGTCTAAACCAAGACCAGCCTCGAGCATGCCGAGGTAAGCACAGAAAGAATGATACCCCTGGGCACGACGGTATACCGGTAAGCGCAGTTTGGTATAATAAATATTTGCCTAAGACTGGAATCTCGATATATCTATGAATACTTTGCGAAATCCACAAGAAACAGGTCGTACCGTTTGGGCCATTTAGCTTGGTATTAGCCTTTACCGAAAACACGTCTAAATTTGGGAACCACGCGAGATTAGTACAGATATGAAGGTTGACTTTTACGAACGACTTTAAGCTCATCGGCGTTTGAGATTTACATCATTGACCTCAACACCGGGGCCGTGGTCGAAGCATTTTCCCGCCCGAAAATAAAGTTGATCTAGCTGGGATGGAAAATAAGAAAAATTATTCTGCTGTTGGCAGTTCGGACTGGAGACCAAGAGAAGAATAGCTCTTCCAAAAGGGTCTAATTTGGGATTTCTTAAGAATTGAAAACAGAGACCTTCCCGAGGACCAAAAATCACGCTATCCGATGAAATTCCGGAAGCTAATCACACAAATGTGAAAACGCCTGGTTGGTTAGGAAGTTCGAGCCAGTATATTTGAAACTTAAACCCGGAAAAGTTGGTTCGGTGGTAAGCTGACAGGAGCCTCGACTGACCGGTGAGATTAAATTATGCGACCCATGTAGATAAGAGGGATTAGAAAATTCGCCTACTACATTTAAATGGACATCAGGTACTCTCTGACTAGTTTAGAGGGCACAGTAAATGCTCTAGTAGTCTATACTTTAGACTTAAATAGCTCCTAGCAGAATACCCTCACAAACTCTTCCGTCAATCTTCGACTCATCTTATACTCCCTCCTGCATACGGTCACATCTATGATTGAAGGTAAGTCGGCTGTTAGCATGGGCGTAGACAGGTAGGGGCAGGGGGAGGTCGAGCACCCCTAACTTATAAGTTTTCGCTATATATGTATATAAAAAATAGTATCCTGAAATACTAGCTTAATAGTTTCCCCACCCCTCTAAATTACATTCTGGCTACGCCCATTGCTGCTAGCCGCCTATTTAGTCACCAGGCTTGGGTAATATACGGAGTGTATTCGGAAATCAACCCTTAGCCATGAGTTATACCTATGTAAGTATATTATCCTGCAGTTAGTTTGCGACCACAATTCAAGCAGAGGTGAGATGAACCCACGTTGGGGGCTTCTTTGTCTAATCTGCACTGCTAGCAGGTGCTACCACTTCTGCCACGACAAATCTGTAGCATACCCTGGAGGGCTTTTGCCGACGTCGAGGAAGGCTCCTCGCTAAATCTTCATAAGTAAAAGCTACCTCTGTGTACTTTACAAATGCATGCGGGACGATCTACACAGACTTTATTTTACTCTAAGCTTACTGAGTTTTAGATGGACGTCTTCAAGGAACCTCGTTTCTTATGTGCAGCTCAATAAGACTCTCCAGCTTTTTAAGAAGAAAAAATACAGTCTTCAAAATAAACGCCACATTGACGATGCATAACGCTTTCCAAGTGAACGTAATTGCTCCTAATGCAATTTTTTAATGGTCAAACCCTTTAATAGTTCCCCTAACGTTTGGGTTACACGACACAGTTTTTCGCAACTAAACTAACGGCCCAACGGCTGCTACCAAATCGGAGGCCGCTCCTGTCTCTGACACGAGCTCAAATACTTTCGGACTTCATGAAATTCTGCGGCGGCGGCACCGAACGTAAATCAATATGTTTTTAGTGTGCATGCGGGTATGTACAAGTACTTACATGCATACTTACTTAAGCACTTTTATTGTGCAAAGTATGTATTTGTTACCTATTAAGTAGTTTGCTCTTGTTATTATTCTTTGTATTGTATTGTACTATTATTAACTTGGTTGCTTGTGTCATTTATCGCAAATTTTGTTATAATTTTTTATTTTTTTTTCAACCATAAATAAGTATGTATCTACATATCTACTATGTATATGTAATGCAACAAAACCATATATGCAATTGTTGTTAGCTTGTTTACGCTCTCATTGTTGCTATTGTTGTTGCCGCTGCTTTTGCTTGGCATTAATGCTACATTATGAAGAATGTCTGTCGGTTAAGTCGAGTGCTTGATTAGTTGGATGATTGGCCGGTTAGCCATTCTTGCACGCTGCCTGCGCCGATACGATTACAAATCGATGACTTACCAACGTACCTACGAGTAGTTGGTGCGCATGCGGACGAGCGAGTGGTGAGCAGCAGAGTTTTGCATTGCACATACATATGGGAGTAGTGAGTGAACCTCACCTTCTTTTCTAGTAACGTTGCCGAAGTGTGCTCATGTGAACGAATGATATATGCACCTATTTTGAAATGTATGTGTGTGTGCGTGTGCGTGTGCACCACAACCGGAAGGTAAACGTTTGCATTTATTCACTGAGCACTGTGTAATTCTAATGCTTTTGACTACCGAGTGCTGCCTGCTGCCTGCCACCAACCGTCAGCCACCAGCTACAGGCCGTCTGCAGGTTAGTCAGTCCGGCGATCTGGTTTTTCTCTGGCATGGCTGCAAGCCAGTTTCTCATTTCGAACTTGCACTAGTTTCTCAATTGCATTTCATTTTCATTTTTACTATCAATAAGTATAAACGTGTTATTAACGGGCATATTTGCACGCAAATAAGCAGCGCGTCGCTGGAGCAGAGGTTTACATACCGGCATACATACATACATATGTATGTACTAAGTAGAATGGCAGTAAAGCTGCAGCATTGACAGTGCGCATGCGTTCCATACTGGCATAAGCTATTGTTGTTTTATCTAGTTACTTACGTTTAAATAATATATTTTAACTCCAATTCTGCAATTGTTTACCCTGAAAACTTAACTCCTATGATTATGCAGACTCGTTTTTGCTCTTATGACACGGATTTGTATTTTTTATTCTAATTTTTCGTTGATTAGAATTTTGATATGTTGACTAGAATTCCATAAAAATTTAACCGTGACCAAAACTTTGACACGTATACGAAATATACATACTTAAATATGTATGTAGGTATATATATCAATAAAATTTGATATAACCTACTAAGTAGTGGCTATTAAAAAAATTAAGTACTATACGAATAATGAAAGGCAAAAGGCGCATATGTTGGCCATTTACTGTTATGAACCAGTATTAAATTACTGAGCACTAAATTTGACATTGATTCCATTGTACTCGATGATCTAGTGTGCTAAGAATGCTTTGTGTTCTATTTTTATTATTTGAATTTTTTTTGGACTACCACTACCTATTACTTTTCAAGACAATTTTTCATGAATTTAGATTATTTCCTTTTTCACCATTTCTTATCATACATACGTCCGCTGTTCAAAAATCTATTTCTTTTACTTAATGGGTACTAGAACGGTTTTTCGATATGGACCAAGTTTAAAAAGCTTAACCAATTCAAGCTCCTGCTTCCGAAAGTTCCCACAATTATTCACACCAAATGTATGTATACGGTTGCTTTTGCACCAGCTTCTTCCATTTTGCTTTCGGGCATCCTTAATTTTCCTGTCCATCGTTGCCTACAGTCTTCACCCGAGTTTCCTTTTTGTACATTGGGCGATGTTCATTCCATCTTCCTCAATATCAGCCACCCACGTAAACAGGGCCAGTTCCTAACGTCATCCCGTCTACTTTTAAAATTGCATTGGTAAATATTCTCGTAGAAAATTTTAACCCATTAGCTCCCACCTTTGGAATTTCGTTAGACGATTGATGTGTTCTAGAAAATTATTCTTCGGAAAATTTTACTATGGTCTTCTCAGGCAAAAACTTCATGTAACCAATGTAAAAGGTTAAACTATCGAACTATGTGATTGGTGAACGCATGGATCAGTTATCAAAATTGTAAAAACTAAAAATATTGAAATTAAAAGGAATATTACAAGATTGATACTAAATGAAATGTGTTTAACAAAAGCTTTACTTGGCAATCTTTTTGAGAGGTTGCCACTTACCCAGAAGCCGAACATAAACAAAATTTTAAACAAGAAAGAATTTACAACATACATTCTTCGTACAAGTTTTCAATTCATAAAGAATTTTTATGAATTTGGTTGTTAGTTAATAGCTTTTTCAAAGGTATTGGAGCAGAAATTAGACAAAATATTGACTCATAATATATATAATTATATATATATATATATATATATATATATATAATTATATATATAGTTTCATAAGTCGAGTTCACAATATTAACTGAAAACACAAAAGTACTTTGAAGCCGCAACGTAGCACGCCGGGCATTGGCTAGTAGTCAATAAATCTATTCCATAAGAAAGGTATATTTCAAGTGACACAGTCTGTTTTAATTTTTAGTAGATACCTTGTGAAAATTCGCCATAAGCTTTTATTTTCAATAATTATTATAGGTATTAATATTTTCGTGAATAAATAGTTGACTGCAAACTTCGCAATTCGTTTACTCAAAATTTATTTTTATTTTTTGAATCTATTGTTCTTACAAATGTGTGGTATGTAATATACATGTACTTATTTACATATATAAATATATCTTTACATATACATAAGTCCCCACATAAATCAACCTTCATTCGTTGAGGCAATATTAAATTCTGAACCTTAACCTTCGCCTTTTACATTCACCGAGTCAAACAATTGGCTACACTTAGTTCAATGCTTAATGAAAAACAATTCTCATTGATCTCATTTTGTCAATTTAAATAAAGTACATACGGTCGTAAACATTGATTACAAAGAAGTTCCGTGACATTTTAATAAGTATTCAATCATTCCATACAACATTGTATGTAAGTATGTATGTATGTATGTCCCTGTGTATATGTATAATGCTTGTTGATAAAAAAAACAAAAACTATAAAAATTTCTTGCAAATCATGCTTGCGCTCACCTGAACACCCACAAATAGTCATGAATACATACATACATACCTTATATATTCCACATATGAACAATTATATATACATAAATGTATGGATGCAAGTATGTAATATCAAACTCATACATATCAAACATATACATGTAAGTACGTACATATGTATTTATGCATGTATGTAGGTTTGATCCTAGTTAACGGCATTATTGATTGCTAAACTCAGGCATTTCATTCAGAATAAGTGCAAATAACCAGAAATTATTAGGTGCTGCTTTTTTGATATGATTTTGCATTTTTCATGCATTTTGCAAGTGTTATTTTTCTTCTAAGTATTCATTCACATAGCTATGTTATATGTACATATATACAAATATTTATGTTTAAACTTTCAAGTGCATAAGAATTCCAAGTGGCGTGTCCCGTGCTGACATAATGAGCCAACGGCTGAATTAGTTGTCACTTCACAGCATAGCTCAGTTATAGTGATTTGCATGCACGAATACATACATATGTACATACATACATATATAAGTGCATCATAGACAGCATACATACACGTACATACATATACATTTGCTTATTCTTAACAAAATAATTAAAGTTATTCTTGACTTGCACATAACCTGCGCAATGCCTCTCAGGTTGCTGGCCTATAAGCAAGCATTCTCAATTGCACTACAGTGAAAATAGGAAATTTTCGCAAAAAAGAACTAGTCTGTTCTTCATCGTCTATGGTGACTTAGGAGCATAAGGATGGACGAAATTAACGCCGATCGAAACATGATTTGGTGTGGTATAATCATTGTCATTCCGGTCCGAAAATTTTGGGTGTCGCCTTTGACATTTTGCTCTTCTTCTTCTCTGTACACACACCCTCAGACGTAACCAAAATACATGACCGTAAAATGTCATAAAACTGTCGCCGTGCAAGATTTACGACGGAGACCAAAACAAACCTTGATGGCAGCATACAAAGCTTTTGGTCGGCGCTGTGCATTAGTAGGAAGCTGTGGACGGCGTTACAGGCCTGCCAATGTGATGCATTTTGATGTCCCCTCAAAACTAGTTAGCACCTCTACGAACTAACGGATAATATCCAGTTATACTTTGAGCAACCTTTAGACACGACAGATTCTAGACGCGCTTAAACTATATTCACAGGTGGACTGTCATCGATAGTATTTGTAACCTCGTAATACCGTAATCGATATCAAACCTCCACTTATAGCAGAGATAGAGCTTCAACTGCCTCAAGGGGTCCCCTAGGCACTCCATAGTTAGGATTCGGTTACTGCACAAGGTCAAACTCCCTTCAGATTGTGAAAGAACCTCGTCGAAACCATGCATTTTCTGTGCACACAATTATTGAGCTAACAGAAGCGACAACCCCGAAATCAACAAATAAAATGTATAAGCTCAAAGCACGACAAAACCCTAGTAGGATAGTTGAGTTGGTCTTAAAGAGGTCACTTTGCGTCTAGACCAACTTGTGTTTCGGAGGTTTGACGAACTGACTCAAATGTTTATACATACTAAGTTCTTCAATTTACATATGTCTTATATACTTTCTTTATTCCCTAACTTCTTGTCCTACTTCTTCATTCTCGATAATGTAGATACCCGTTCCCAATGATTTCAGACTCTCCGCCACTTCTGTTAAGGAACGAAGGTAATCTGGATACCAAATCATAAAGATATTTGATGTAACTACAAAGGGGATGGACTTGCAAGGTCAGGTACGTACCTTTCCAGCGGAGCGTAAACTTTCAAACGGGTATATGGCTGACTTCGAGCCAGCTCTGGCTTAAGTCAAATAAAAGATAGGCTGCAGCTGCCGAACCAAAGTCAAATTTGGCCCAAGCTCGATAACAATAGAATCCAAGCTCTTATAAACTCTGAGCATACGCCAGCAGAATGGACTTTACGGTGATTAACTAGTGGCGCACCTGTAGTCACCTAAGTGTGGCATATTTCAGTCTTAGACTTCGAGCATACTGCCGCCTTCCTTAGCTGTACCTATATAACCGATTGCGGAAGAACTTACGCCATAATGAATAATTTATTCTGAATCTTTCCAGCATTGAGACTCAACGTATATCTATGTACATGCTCTGATCGCACAATTTTTATTAGAACGTTTAAGGCGATCGATTATTGCTGAAGCTCTGAGTTCCCAAAGAAGCACTACTTCTCACAGAGGCCCCTGTGGACTAGTTACATACTAGTTTTCAGCCAAATTCCAATTGCAT
>NW_016167620.1:0-21062 GCF_001687245.7 Rhagoletis zephyria
GCCGCCTCCGAGCGGTTAGGAGAGGATGACTTTTCTTCTTCCTTATTGGCGCTGTAACCGCCTAGGCGATTTTGGCCGACCTGGCTTTCCAACGCAGAGGAGGCCTTGCTCTTCCTCCAGCATCGCGGCCCGCGTTGAATACTTTAAGAGCAGGAGCGTTTCTGTCCATTCGAACGACATGGCCAAGCCAGCGGAGCCGGTGAATTTTAATTCGCTGCACTATGTCTATATCGTTGTAAAGCTCGTATTCGCCATCGCCAACGCGTAAAGGTCCGAAAATCTTCCGCAAAATCTTTATCTCGAATACTCGAAGAGCCGCTTCATCAGATGTTTTCATGGTCCATGCCTCTGCGCGGCGGCGTCTTTTTCTCTGCAGCTTCTTGACACTCCTCATCATACCAGCTGTTATTTCTGGCTCGCTGAAATCCGACTGTTTCTTCGCCGGCGGTACTTAATGAGCGGGAAATGTGGCTCCTTTCGAGTGGCGAATTAAGTGGCCGTCTGTTGTGATTGCAGCTTTTCGACGTTATGCTTTCCTTGCATTGTTGGGCGCACATTTTTTGCTGTACAGAGGCGGGTGCGTACCTTGGCTGCAGCAAGATCACTATCTTCCGAGTCGTTGTTTGGCGCTCGGAGTGTACGTACGTCTAAAACACTGGAAGCATGCCTTCCGTCTATCACAACATGGTCGATTTGGATTCTCGTTTTTCGATCTGGAGACAGCCATGTAGCTTGGTGGATCTCCTTATGCTGGAACCTAGTACTAAGTATTATCATGTTTGGGACCCCGGCGAAATCTATCAGCCTCAATCCGTTATCGGACGTTTCGTCGTGGAGGCTGAAGTTTCCGACAGTGGCACTAAAGATCCCTTCCTTGCCCACCTTGGCATTGAAATCACCAAGAACGATTTTTATATCGTGTCGGGGCAGCCTTTGTCTTTCTGAGGACATCAACCAGCCGGGCAGAGGCGCCTTCCCCATTAAGGGTCCGGATATTCCAGGTGCATACCCTCAAATCATAGTCCTTAATAAAGGATGGTTGGTTCTCCTGTCTTCGACCAATTGCAAGCTTAGGATGATTTTTAACTCGCTAGCATTAGAAAAGTATCTGAGGGGGTCGTTGAAGTATAGAAAAAATTCTGGAGTTTCCGGTGTGTCATCAAGCTTATGGTGAACAGAGCGCTGAAACTTTTCAGACAGTGTCACAGAATATTTATTATGGCTATCATCACGTATTCCGTAGAATCATTTTCAAAATAACGAAAATATGAGCCAAATCGGACTATAAATACGGGGGCTTCAAATATCTTGACTCCTCAAGAACACAGCAATTTCAATAAATAATTTCATCGATAGTTCTATTTTTCTCTGTAACGCTGAGAGTCGAAATTTCATTCTATAACCCACGCCTAATAGAAAATTTGAATTAAGTGATCGAAAATTCACTTTGAGAAAAATGAATTTTTTCGACATTTGGAACACTGTGCGACGGACATACGAGGAAGCATTGGAGAAATCAACACACTCTCTTGCGGACCCGGTATAAACTTACGCTGCAAAATTTAAAAAGATTGCGCTCATGTATGTACATAGGTACCGGAACATGCTGGTATTAACATTGGTCAACTATGGGGCCAAGTATAGAGGAAACTTACAGGTACATAAGGAATATGATAGAAAAGGCAATGTTGACACCTAATAATCAAGTGTTTCCTGAAAAGACCAAACAGAGTGATTGACGGCAATCCTTCTCAGACGAATAAGGAGAGAACTACCAGCTTTGAGAGAACACAATATACGTATTGCAACTTAGTAGCATTCAAGGTCGATTCATGGACAAAAGTTCTTTCTAAATCGGTCGTCACTCGACTTGCAATGACAATCCTCCGAGAATATATACCTCCGTCGTGAATACTCTTTTCATAAAATTCTATTTGTACATATTTACATAGATATGTATGTTTTCGCATAAAAAAAAATAATAATTGTGGTTATATCGTACTCCATGTTGAAGCATTCATTACCGCCAGCGTAAGAAATTAAATCACGGTATATAATTCATGAAAGTCCCTTCACATTAGCACAACTTACTCCTTAATTTAAATTTCAGACATTAGCGAGAAAATCTAAAACTGTGAACTTAAATTCACTAAAAAGGGGTATTTTTAAACCATTCAACTGAAAATCCTTACTTCCATGAGAAAAACCCCAATACCTGCATACATACATTTTTAGAGGGTGTAAACATATTTCCTAAACATTATTCATGGGCCACCATTGTAAATGACACTTTGGCAAAAAAAAAAAACCTAAACCATAAAGAAAACAAAAACGTACCGGAAGACGTGCCAATGGAACGGCCGACGCAAGTCTTTTTTACTTCACGCTTTTGAATACAAATTAATTAGCGATCATTTTAGAAAGTTTATGCTTTTGTGGTTATTATTGCTGATGGTCCCTCAATTGCCAAGTTGCCACACGCATATGCCACATACACACTCATTTACACATTAATTTTACTCACTAAGTAAGCTAAGCAAGCAGCGCTCTTCACTTTATTTTAGTTTTTCGACAACTTTTACTTTTCTACACTTTAAAATGTAGATTTACAAAAGTGCGCATTTAAAATTTTATGATTTTCGTGCTTGCAAGTGTATGTATTTAGGCATGTACAGTTTTATTCGTAGATATGTAATATCTACATACTTTGTATGTTTGCAAAGTAAAGTTTTAATGCGGGTCCACTGCCAAACTGGATTGTTCACTTTAATTAAATTGAAATAAACTGATTAAATTCATTGCGAATTTATTGTGCAACATTGCAGTTTTATGCTGGCAGCGCACGCAAAGAAAATTAAAAAATCGAAGTTAATTTCAAAAGCTAATACTCAAGTGAACTTTGTTAAGGATATGCACACTAATGGGCATATAAACCCCGCAGGTAAAGCCTGGACGTGTGACAAATATAAACTGGTTCACCATATTTCACAAATGAATTGGCTGCATGAAATCGCGAAGAAAGCACAATTTAAGATATATATATGCACGGTTGGTTAGAATTGTTCGTCACCATGGTTCACACAGTTCAGCCATTTTGAAACCACAAACTCATGAAAACCTACAGCCACTTGAAGGTTTTGATAAATTTCAGTATGTCATATAGTGAGATTCGACTTTACTCTGGTTGGCCATGTGTCTCTAACCTCACTCTTACGAAGATCGGACAATCGCTTAGAAGTTCTTCAGCTGTCTCATTCGAGTCCCAGTCCTCGCAACAGCGGCAGAAACTGTTGAAAGATCTCCGCATTCTTTCGGTATGTACACCAGGATTGCCGTTATTGGGCCTTTTCTACCACTTGGTAGACTGGTAGTTTAAAAGGAATTTCGATAGGCTTTTATCGCAGTACTACAAGTCAATTTCAAAATTTTTTATTAAAAGTTTTGTAACTTGGCTAATATTTGAAATGTTAATTGTTAACGCAAAATATGTAAATACTGAGGCAAAAATTAAAAATATGCTATATGGGGCATTCTTTTTCATATCCGTCACCAAATTTAGTGTCACACTTTCGATTGGCTTAAATTTTTTTTTTATGTATAGAACCCACAAAAAAATTTGAAGCGAATCGGAGAATTGACATATTTTTTTTTACGAAATCTGTCCGACTTAAAAAAGAATGGCTCATATACTATTCCCTCAGCCTTTCAATTTAATGAAAAGTTCCACTAACATTAGTCTTGGGGGTTTTCAATATTTATTTGATTGAAGAAAAAATGTTTCACTGGACTGAAGAAATTTTTTTTCACTATTGTTTAATTGTTAGTTGTTAATTTTAGTGGAAAATTTTTTATTTCACTATCACTATTGTATAGTAAGGCTGCAGTGCACCGCTAAACATCAAAAGTAGTAGGAAAATTTTTTAACTATCACTATCTACTAGTGTAAACTGAAAATTTAATGCACTACCACCAACTCTGTACGAAACATAATCTAATGAAGGCTGTCAACTGTACTGTCAAAAATTTCGGATAACTCGATGGATTAGAACAGAGCATTAAGTGAAACAAAAATTGCTTGGTATCAAATGAAGAAGAGAAATCAAACATCGATGAAATATAGACCGTTGTCGGTGGAATTATTTTCGATGCCTTTTTATTTAATTTATAGTATTTAGATACAAAACTTTACTTTTGATTGTTTTTAGAATTTTTGGAAGGGATTTTGGTAGGAAAAACATGTGTGAAGAATGACAACACTGATGTACACCCGCGGCCCCAGTCGTCATTTGGTAGGTATTTTCTTTGTCTATTGCTAAAATAGCACTGGTTTTAAGTGATTCTTAGGCATAACAGATCTGTCTTGTAATCCTGTAGCTCCAAAACTCACTCGCTTTAGGGTGGTAGATTTTGATAATGCTGATTTCGATTTCCCATGTCCACCGCATGGGACACATTTAGTACGGAGTAGCTGTCATACGCTGTTCCATTCCCATATGTCCCTATGCTGTGAGCGACATATTAGGGCAATTTCTAATTGATCCGAAATCATGGCCATCAAGATAATACCCTTCAAGCAAACAGAAAAATTAAAACGATTTCTTATGATTTTCCCTGAAAGCTGGAGTCGAATCTTTAATTGAACACATTTGCCTTCATTCCATATCGGATTCGTGCCCATGCACTTCAAACAGTGGGCCAAAAGCCACCCTTGGAAATTTTGTACAGGGATTGGGGTTTGGTATAATATAATCAGTAAGCAGAAGCTCGAAATCTGACAAGCAGCAAGGAAGCAAGTAGCAACTGTTCTCTTAATTTCGATGACATTTTAACGGCATAATCCTTAGTAAGGTCGTTTTTTACTATCCTTAGCTTCAACCTCCATTTATTGCCTAGCAATGTTTTGTCTGTATAAAGGTCTGCCGAGGCCTTTCATTCTCGCTCCCCAACCTAGTTTCCTACTAAGTTTGGGGTCCCGACATGTATAAATGAGGTTAGCCATTGCCTGCTGAGGGGCTGCTTTGACCTTAATTACACCTTACACCTAAATTTTAGCTCTGTTCTCAAAGCTTTTTCAAACAAATCAGATCACGTCTTTCTCTTCTATTGAATATAAAATTACACTACCTTTGGTGATTTTGGGACTTTTAATCTTTTAAGAAAACCATCACTGTTCATATTTCAAATTTTACTAGATGAAAATAAAACTTAACGAATCAAGTAAATTTTCCTACAGGGTATCTATGAACATAAATATATATGTATGTGTGTCACAATTCGTGTGTGTTTGGGTACGAGCGCACATACGCTTCCAAAAATATGAGCTACTAAGTTGTAAAAAGATAAAAGGCTTGTTTGATAATCACTAAATTAAAAAAGTTTGTAGTACATAAGCTCTGCTGGTAGTTAAAGGCGAGTTTGTACTTACCAAAAGTTTGGCGAAATTGAAAATTTACCAAAGGAAACATTTTGCTTGATGTTCGTCATGGACTAGCTTTTGAGCGACTTTAATTCGCAAATTACTTGTAATTCGATGGATTTTTGCTAAGTTTATTGTTCAATTTGCGCCGTGCAAAAGAATGAAATCTATATCGTTCCATTAAAATTGAATCGCTTAATAGCCATTGGGAATTAATTAGTAAGGTATGGCAATTTCGATGTAAATTGATTTGTTTAAATTAGATTTATTAAACTCTTTTAAAATGGCTATATCGGAAGAATGCCGACTTGATAATTAACCGTTCCACATAATTGAAATATTTAAATAATTTGCTGTATATGTACATATGTATAACTACATATTTATATGCATTTCCTTAGTTATTTACTAATTGAATTTTACTTTTTTCTCTTTCAGGTAAATACAAAATTTTGGCCTACGATAAAGTGTTTATCGCATGAAAATAACGGTATGTTGAATGAAAAGTTGCATAATGACGACTTTGTTTCATTTGAGTTTAATTATAAAAATTGACTTAAAGCAAATATAAAAATTAACAAGCACATAAAATTAAAAAAAATGACCGAGACACTACTGTAGTGTATTTTTTTCTCACTGAATCCGAATTTGGAGTCATATTGCCAGATTGGCTCAAACTAATGTGATAATCACAAAAAACGGCTCGAAAACAAGAATTAGAAAAAAATATTAAAACAAAAGTTTCACGGTTAAGTGCTAAAATTCGGCCAATCCGACAATTATACCTTACGATACAGGCTCAGCGGATAATATATGGCCACGTGAAAAATAATACGACACGATATTTTGACCAGTTTTTGCTATTTTTCTTATGTTCATTATTTTTTTTTATAAAACTACTGCTCATTGTCTAACAAACATCATATAGTCCACATTTCAAACTTTGTAGAAAAATTAAAAAAAAAATCAACAAAATTGTACGACATCAACAAATTATTTACTGGGAATTTTTAGAAAAATTATGAGTATGCAGGTTTATAGTCCATTAAAGTCTTGCTTAAGAAAATGGAAGTTTCAAGATATCGCGTTGATTTAATTTTTTTTTTTGCTGACGGTGTCACGCATTTTCTTCAATACAAAGGGCGTTAGAAATTTTTTTGTATGGAAGAAAATAACAATACCATCGGCAAAAAATAAATAAAAAATCAACGCGAATTATCAGCCAGCTGCAACTTGCATTTTCTTAGGCTAGAATTTACTGCATTCTTAGATTTTTTCTAAAAATTCCTAATAAAAAGTTTGTTATTGCTGTAAAAATTTGTTGAATTT
Organism: Rhagoletis zephyria; assembly: GCF_001687245.7. Taxonomy (NCBI): domain Eukaryota; kingdom Metazoa; phylum Arthropoda; class Insecta; order Diptera; family Tephritidae; genus Rhagoletis; species Rhagoletis zephyria. The sequence continues at coordinate 6,746 of NW_016167620.1, forward strand.
TTCTTTTTAAATCTTCTACAAAGTTTGAAATTTGGACTCATATGGTTATTGCAGATAATGAGCAGAATTTTCATAAAAAATAATAAACATTGAACAAACATAAGAAAATAGTAAAAACTCGTCAAAATATCGTGTCGCCATTTTTCCTTTGTTTGAACATCTTTTGTCGTTATCTCATAAGTTTGGCAATTCTGACTGCAGATTCGGAATCAGCGGGAAAAAATACATTCAAACTAGTGCTGGGAAGTATCGAGTACTTTTGAGAATCGAGTTCTTTGGTATCGATAATTTTAAGGATCGGGTATTTTTGAGAGTACTGAGTACTTTCTTTAATATACATATGTTGGTAACATTTCAATGCTTAATGTAGAAATCTCACAAGCTGGCAGCACTTTACTCAAATTAATATATGTATTATTATCAAATTACGTGAAATAAATGTCTTACTTTACTTGGTACAAGTATTGTTCTAGAAAAGTATTGAAACTTCCATTTGAATACAATCATTTCTGAATACCGGTAAGTGTAATAAAATTAGGTACTTTCAAGTATCGATGGTGCTTACTGCGTACTTTGAACTTATCCCGAGAATATGTATCAAAGTGATGATTGGAACAGGTCATTTATAAGTACAAAGTACTCAGTACTTTTACGTTCTGAGTACTTTCGAATTCTTTTAGTTTCTAAGGACTTTCGAGTAAAGTTGGGTGTTTCGATGTCTTTGACAATCGAATTCTGAGTATGGTATCGAACAGCAGTCTTCAGTAAGCTTGCATTGGCCATTCTGCTAGAGGGGGCCGAAAAGTCTGCTTGACTGTTTGAAGATATATGTAGCTAAATAAATCCTTTCCCAAGGTTTAATTTAGCGTCGGTTAAGATTTGCTATTGCATCCTGAAGCTATTCCGACACTACTCACTACTCACGAAGAGGGGTTCAAATTGGCCGCCTGCACCAAAGTGCCGACTTCGGTAGGGACTACTGAGTCAGCTAAGCACACACTTTAGACTCTAGACGGCTAGCAGTTAAGGAGGCAGAGTTTGAAGGCCATATTGCCAGTGCTAAATCTTCTTGGGCGTGCCTTATGGCTATGGTAGATCTGATCAATTTGCCATGAAGACACTATCGATACTCCCACATTTGTATAGGCATTTGTATTGAAGTCGGTTGTATTTTTGCTTAAAAATAACTTATTGGAAGAGCAAAAACTGAATTAGAAGCGTCAAAAAAAGTTAATACGCTGTCTTTAGTACTTCTTTCTATCAAAAAAGTAAGCATTCAAATTATGTAAGTGGTTAAGAAAAACCAACACGCGCGGCGGGTCGCCCCACCCTAAAGTCAGCACTGTGTACCTATAAGCAGCAATGCGTCTAAATTTTTCAAGTACAAACATATCAGAAAATTCTTAAATATGTAAATCAAAAATGTGTGGCAACCAAATGGCAAATATCATAACATAATATAAATAATAATACTGAATTCTCAAAATAATTTCTGCATATTGGTTTCAGCTGTGGGAATATTCAACAAAAATCTTACTTGGGAAAAGTGAAATTAATTTTAAATACCCATGTACAAGTATACATACATATGTACATTTTGTACGTGCTTATGCACTTACGTAAGTGAAATCGGTTCGGATTGTACACCCTCTAAATAACGGAAACGAGAAAAAAAGTAGGCAAACTGCATCCGCCGCAAATGCACCTACTGTGGAGGTCATGGTTCCAATGGAATTGCTGAAAAGTCCTTGACATTTGTCCATTTGAAAGCGAGTGCAATGAAAATGCATTATTTTTTCTAATAAATATGTATGTACATTAGACTGGTTCAAAAAAAAAATCCTGGAAGCATGTAGTTCCGGGGCAGTGAAAAAAAGCGCAGCTCTTAATATTAAGATTTACAGCTCGCTAATTGGGGAATCATATATTTCATATAAATAACACGTAACATTTTTTTTTTGATCTTGAAATTGTATAAACCGTTTTTTAATTCAACGTATCGGAATGAGGGATATATATTTTTGAAGGGAGTTGCAGGCTGTACAAAATGATGATTTTTCCATAAATTCACTCCTCCCAAAGTTGTTCAAGGTTAATATCGGTAAGTGGGGTCTTTATTAGAGCAATAGAAGCAAAATCAAAAATTTTTAGAATTTTTGTCTGTTTGTTTGTACGCGCATCACTCGAAAACCAATGCATGGAATTGAGTACAGTTTTCACCGATGCATTGCTAGAGGTCTAACTTAAAATATAGAAAGAAAAAAAATTTGAGAGTTGCCACCTCTTTGAAAATTGCTATTTAAGTAAATTGATAAGATAAAGAAAATATTGCAATATGAGTGTCAAAAGAAAGAGGTTTAAGAAGGCTTGCAGGCGAAAATATTTTTGTGCAAGGTTGCCAACTGTTCGGAAATTTGTATTTAATTTAATTAATAAAATAAACTGAACATTGCAGTATGGGTATCAAACTGAAGAGATTTAGGAAAGTTTACTACAGAAAATATTTTGAGAAGGGTTGCCACTTGTTTGAAAAATTTTATTCAATGAAATAGTACAATACGGGTATCAAACGACACACAAATACTTTTAAGGCGCAGTGAAGCACGCCGGGCATTTGCTAGTATTCAATATAACAAAGAAAGCCCTTTCGAGTTCTAATAAAACACCAATCGTAACCAAAAACAAACGAAGCATCCACTTCCTTTTGGTGCGCTTATTACTATAGTAACACGTTTCGATATCTCTCCGAATGCGTTTTAGAAAAGTATACATTTTCAACATCTTTTAGTTCGGCGTTATGGAACATTGAGGTCAGCCTTTATTAAGCTTTGTGAAACCGAAATTTTTAAATGATCTTTTTTCAAGAAGAATTAAAAAATGTCAAATTTCCAAGACACATTTTATGACATTTAGTTCAGAAAATTAAAAAAAAAATTATATTTGATGAGCAACTTCCAAATCTAAAAATTAAGTGCTGCGCTCACTAAAGGCGTCTACTTCACTGTCCCAAAAATATGTCCCAACGGATTTTGAAAAAGCTAAATTTTTGAGCCAGTCTAATGTGCATACATATATACATAAGTATGCATTTATGCCTAAGAAAAAACAAATTACTTGTAAATTTTAAATACCACATATTTCGCACGAATTGAGATTTTTTCACATAGGCACGCATTCCTGCGCACACTTATTTACAGAAACAAACATACACCCACTGTTAAGACTAGCATTGTTTAGGTTGATTGTTTTCACATTTCTTGGCTAATTAAAAATTTCCAAAAAGAAAGAGCCAATTTTAAACAAATGTAAACACACATAAATTGGAAATTTGTTGAATATTTAGCCTCAACACGCTTGCTACAAATGCAAAACGAACAAGAAAAACAAATATAATTTTGGCACAGCGTGAATTCGGATACCGCCAATCTGTATTGGATTATAGTGACGCCGTCATTATTGGCATTAGCCGTACTCACCTGTAGGCCACTAACACCGTCAAGTGCAACCGCAAGCGTAAACGAAAATACATTTCTCCAGTGCGAAAATTGCAAAGCCACAGGAGCACGACCGCCAACGCCACCGATAAACATCTAGCAGCGCGCCAACTGTTGTAAGTGCACGGTTTTGCATGATTTGGCTTATGCACACATTTTGTAGTACATCCGCGAGCAAGTACCCAGTTGGAAGTCGGCGTCAATGAAATATGTTGACGTGAATGAGGTACTTACTACGACTTTGATACTTTCATAGTCAATTCGCTTTCCACCAATGACGTTTGTATATTACATTAGTTTGCTGACATTTGTTGTTGGCTAAGCGGACAATGAAAACAAATTTTAAGTCACGGAATCTTTAACAAAAATTTTTGTATTCATAATTGGATTGACTAATTGAATAATTTACATTTACATATAATGTTTGGTAAAAACTGGCGAGCAACGGCTCATAAAGAAAGATACGAATTTTAATCGGAAGAATCAATAAACGGAGAGAAATTCCTTTTACTTCTTAACGCTCATTGGCTGCTCGTGAATCGGTTAATTACCAAAGGGAATAAGTCAGCATTTTTTCGATATGACAATTTTGATGAAGTTCGGTTCGTTTAATGGAGTTCTGTTGAACTGCATCAAATTTGCCATATCTGAAAAATTCTGACTCATTCCCTTTGGTAATTAAGCGATTCAAACGAGGAATAATCGAAAGACCCAGCAGTAAAGGCCCTAAACGGCTTAAAAAGTATCTCTGTTACAGTCCGTTCAGGAGGACACTCCAAAAAGGCAGGTCTGTCTGAATTGCAATTTTTTCAGATTCAGTAAAAATATCTCTGTGGTGTTAAAGATCGCCTATTGTTGGCTAATTTTATGGCTACCCTAACTTTGAGAGTCGAGATTTTTAAGTGCGGTCTATAAACTTCCAAATATTTTACTGTTGAAACATACTATAAACCTTGGCCGGTTTCACAGGTTCTTAAAACAGTTTGAAATATTTTTTGGCTCAGTAATAAGTACAACGGTGTTTGCAAAAATGCTTATTTGAAACTAGTTTCAGGAGCCTTTTTCGCGTTCTTTTATTTATTATTGTATTTATGGTATCGCTTGGTTCACCTATAGATTATTCTCAGACCTATAGTTTGGTTTAAATTTCCTTTTAAAAGCAGAACTCACTTTAATTAGCGCTTTCCAACCGCATGACGGATGAAAACTGTCTAAATTTAAATAGTGTACCGTATCACGACCGTACAAACTTCGTACTGGGTACTTCGCCCAAAAAAGTGCATCTGTAATTATTTGCATTGTGTTTACGTATAAACAATTTTCAGGGTAAGCAGTAACATTATTGGGGGTGAGCAAAAACATTATTGAAGGTGAACATCCATGTTGCAATTTTTCGATAGAGGACTGAAAAGGCTTTTACGGAGTTCCACTCTAACTCTTCCACTCTAACAGTACATTAGGGTGGTCCAATAAAAACTAATGTCAGAATTTTAATGCTCTTACCCCCAAGGCTAAATACTAGGCTATACCGTAAAAATATACCCCTGTTTTTTATATTGCAATCAAAAAAATATTTAGAGGTCGGCCAAATCGCTCAAAGTTTTCCATGTATAGATAATGAAACTAGAGGTGTACGAAATATTTAGTTTTATTAGATATTGAGAATAAAAAACCACTTAAGTTTAGAGCAGCTACGTCCAACTCATAGGCACATTGTGCGAGCTTTTACAAAATAGCTTTCAGCTTTCTCACCGACAGCCTCACACCGACAGGGCAAAATATTACTTTTAAAAAAGAAAATGAAGATTCGCAATTAAATACCAAAAATTGAGTACAATTTGTGATTAATTTGTTTCCGAAATTTCTCTCCAGCCACTAGTGGAATTGCAAAATCTTCGCGCATCATTTTTATTTCTTATTGTAACTTAATGTTTTGTTCACTTATATTGCATACAAGCGGATAATCATCATCAAACAATGCCTTTTTCTGTAGTTCCTCTATAAAGTTATGACATCTTACTGTTTTTGGGGTGGGGAAATTTACTTTTAATGTTTTCTTTTATCTAAATCTTACGCTAGGTGGCGCTGTCGTATAATTGTTTATATTTTTATGGGGTTTCATTGAAAAAATTTTATTTCTACTATTTCTACCTATTTTTGCTGTCTGTGTGATATCTATTTTATAATTTTTGTTAGATAAAAATAGCATTATTATTATTAAAAACAGCATTGTTATTAAAAAAGGCGTTTTTAGTAGATTTTGTATATGTTAAATGTTTTTTTGTGTTTAATTATTTAATTTAAAATATAGTTCGATCAATAACAGAAACCACATAAAAAAAAGTGGCAAAGCTTGTTAACACACTTAATCAAACTTAAAAAAAAACTACCAAAAAAATCTAAAAAGTCAACTGTAAATTTTAGTGACTTGGAACTTGCACTTTATTATACTAAAATTGAATGGACATCAAAACTATATACTCGAAAATTTTATAAAAGTTCTGAATAAAAAGTGTGAAATCTTGATGTTTTTTTTTTTTTAGATTTGATTAACTTTTGTGAACTTTGTGCTAGCTTTGAAATTAAAATTACTAAAAATAAATAAATAAACATAATTGGCAAACATCATCATGTTGAATTTCGCTACTATTTCATTAGCCGCAGCTCTATGTATTTATTGTACATACATAAATATTTATATATCTTTTATATATTTTTAAATATTTTAAAGTTAAATAAAAAAACCGTATTTTTAAATGAAGAGTATTATTTTCTAATTAAAAATGTCATTTGCCCTATAAAAACGCAATTTCTTCGCATAAAANAACCGTATTTTTAAATGAAGAGTATTATTTTGTAATTAAAAATGTCATTTGCCCTATAAAAACGCAATTTCTTCGCATAAAAATTACCAACTTTAAATACATATAAAAAACAGGCCTATAAGCTAAAACCCTTTTGGGATTTCGGTCATTTACATTTGGTTTCATCATTTTGGAACAGAACAATGTACCTGCATATGTATGTATGAATGAGATCTGTCTAAATCTAATTTCGTTCACAGTCAGCGCACCACTTTGTACAATAATGGGAAATTTGTTTATGCAAACGTAGGCAATCAATTTGATTCTCGAAAAGGTATACTACACATATGTACATGCATACCTATGCACATGGATATAAATGTTTTCTAATCTTTGTTTTCTTAGTAAGCAGCATGCAGAAAATGATCTAACAACATTTTCAGGAAAATGAAAACATACACACAACCACATTCATAACAAAAATAAGCAGAAAATCTTTCATACAGACACTTACATACAACATAGATTTTATGCAGGTGCGAAATGTAGGCAAAATAAGATGTAAATATTTATTTTTTGAATAAAAATCGTCTCGAAATTTCGGACTAATTCTTAAATTTAGAGTTTTTTAAATTTACTGATTGACAAACTTGCACTTAAAAATCGCTGGTATTGTACCTGGTATGTTATATTGAAATTTTCAAACATTTTAGTATACTTTTTTAATGAGTCTTTCTCTTATAATCATTGGAGCAAGGTTACAATACAATTTCATGTTCTTGTTGAGTATAAAAAGATTACTGCGTTTATAAATTATCTTCTCTATGACGTTGTGCCATGTTTGTCGAACTTCACATTGCATTAACACACGCACAAACATGCAACATATTACATACTTATGTTGGGTCTTAGTTGGTGCATGGGCCTTCAATTTTTATTTTTATTTTTTATTTTTCTCTCCACCGAGTGTTTGTGGTACAACGCACTTATCGCTTTGAAGCACTCCTCATCCACTCGCATATTTTCAACACTTTCATTTTTACTCGGCGCTCGGCTCTTGTGCACCATCACTTAAGCCAAGCAGTAGGTTGGGTGAGTGTTCTTTTGGCTGTTACTTAAGATATGCATTTGCATAAGCGCGTGCATAACCGTTATATTCATAGTAGAAGAAAATTTTGTTTGCTTGCATTTTGATTTGTAAAGCTCTAAGTACATACGCTATCTTAAGTGCTTTCTACTCTCGTTTGCTCTGTATATTCGATATTAGAAATTCTTTGCATGGAGCTTTGTAAGTGCGTTCTCTTGCATAATTTTATGTACATATGCAAGTTGTTTTTTTATTTTGGCTTCAGCTCATTGGCTTTTCATGCTCCGAAATTTCAATTTGTTATCAGTATCTAGTGTTGGAAGACGCATTTCCTCAAAATTATTCATTTCTGATTCTTTGGCTATAATTATTTTGTACTTAGCATAAACATGTGTATGTACATATGTACATTAGACTGCATCACCAAAAAAAAGGTTGCGGTTTTCCGCCGGGATTACAAAATTTATTATATTTTAAGACGTCCACCAAAATATTTCGAAAGAATATTAAGATTTAAGTGAGCTGGACCGATTTGAAAATACATCCAAGAGAGGAGTGTTTTATGAATAAAAATAGTTTCTTAAAGAACTTTTTGAAAAAAGTCCCCTCAGATGACAAAATAGANTCCAGAATCGTAATAATGAAATTTTCGATGCTGTTTTTTTTTTTCAATTTTTTCAGAGATTGATTTACGAAAATCTTGAATAACTGGGCCAAAACTATTCTTATTTAGACTTATGTCATATCAATAGAAAGGTACTGTTTTTATTTCTGTACAAAAAAGTCATCGTATCCCAATTTTAATATTTTTTTTCAAATACCAAAATATCTTAATTCAACTTTGAATGACGTTCGTTCATTTAGTGTTTGGCCGAGCTTCTCCTTTAGTTTATTAGCAAAGAAATAAAAAGGGTGAGAAAATGCCTTTCCAATGGCACCTAAAAAAGCCTAAATCCGAAGAGTTTAGGTTCAGGTATTCAAGTTTTTCTTATACCCATCTCTGAAAAAGATAAAAAAGGATCACAAATCTGATTATGTATTACGATTCCGTAAAATTTTTTTTAATTTTTTAAAAATATGTTTATGCAAATTTTTTCAAGCTTAAACCGTTTTGTCATTTGAGGGAATTTAAAAAAAAATCTTTAAGAAACTATTTTTATTTATAAAAAACTCCTTTTTTGGAGGTATTTTCAAATCGGTCCAGCTCACGTAAACCTTAATATTTTTCCGAAATATTTTGGTTGGAGTCTTAAAATATAATAGATTTTATAATTCCAATGGAAAAACATTACCGATTTTTTTTTGTATGGGGAGTTATGCAGTCTAATGTGCATACATATTTACAAGTAAACAGTAAAACGCATTTCAAATTAATACTGTATGGCGTCACTTTTGAGATCGCTTGTGGCCTTCAAATTACAAATGTGTATGGAAAAAGCATACATTGTATGTCCATGTGTATAATGAATTGCACTGTAATGTATACAAATTATTTATGACTTAAATGTGTTAATGTTTATTCTTAAAACAAATTTCACATACGTCACAGATTCTTCCATGCTTGATTGACGAAATACTTGTATAAAAAATCCAAATATAAAAATAAGAGCTTCCTTAAACCTACGAGTGCATTATTAATATTATTATTATTCTAGGGGATAAAGCAATGCGACCTTATGATCTATTGTGCCCCCCCCCCCTCATGGATTTACAATGTGTCTATTATCTATTGAGCCTAAATCTCCGGATTTCACTGTGACCTAGGTTATTAAATTATCACCCAAATATCTTTTGCGTTTGTGCATCAGTACAGGACACCTTTCCAATACATGCGATGCAGTTTCGATATACGCACTTCAAAATCTGCATCGCAACTGCGAGTAAATTCACAGTCTGATCAAGTAATTCTTGTAATAACTTTTAAGTTATTATTGGATAACCTCATACATTCCTTGGTTATATGTTCCTAAAGTGTTTTGGACTGCTCTAGACCTGGTAGATTATCCCAATAGCGCTTCCTCCGGCCGGGCCAGGACAAAGAGTGCCCCTTTTCCTTTGATTTTGCGATTGATGTTCCTTTCTTCGCAAGTTTATCGGCAATATCGTTTTCTTCAATACCAATAAGTTCCGGAATCCAAAGAACCCAAACTCGATGGGCCAGACCAAGATTGGTCAGCTTATCAAGGCGCTCCATCACCAGTTCAGATGTTACCTGGTGAGATCTAAGGGCCTTAATAGCCGCTTGGCTGTCAGTCATGTTTGCGATGTTCTGATTCCGTTCGTTTCGCTTAACATTAAAGTCCCCATATCTTTCTATAGCGCATATTTCCGCCTGGAAAAGGGGCATTTGTCTTCCCATAGATTCCGGGTATTTCATATTCGGTCCAACTACACCTACCCCGGTACTCCCTTTAGTCAATAAGCCATCAGTGTACCAGGTTATCAAGTTTTGGTTTATCCGATATGTCTCGGATATGACTGCACCTCTCTTCTTATTACTCAAATCAGTTTTGATCTGATCCGATATTGGTACAAGTCACCCTTATTAAAGCTCTTTTCTCCTAAGTCTGTATGTGTATATATTACTTCCCAGCCCTTGTATCTTGGATAGCACTTTGATTGTTCCAAGTTCTGTAGTTCTATCGGCCCAAATGATGGCTGCATAGTCTATCGTGAGTCGTACTCTCGTCGTATAGATCCATTACAATATCTTTGGTGTGCATCCCCAGCTTTTTCCTGACATAGACCTACACGTCATGTATGATCTTATAGCTTTCTTCGCAGCTTTCTCCACGTGTGCTTTCCGGAATAGTTTTTGGTCTAGTAATACTCACCGAAATTTAACATATTTTTGGTACATAATGTTTGTATCATCTAGCCTTATCGTTTTCAGACTATCAAGTTTACGTATCCTATTGACACACGATTTTTCGGTTACATTCAGTCCTAGCTGGATTCTATCACGCAGGATGTTTTCGAACTGTACGTTTTATATTATTACGATGTCATCAGTGTACCCCTAGCAAGTTAACCCAGTATTTGTTAGCTCTTTAAGCATTCCGTAAAAATTCTGTATCGGTAATGTGGGTCGGTCACCAAGTTTGTGCATTATCAAGCAAAGTTGACATTGCCATGGCTACCATTCGGGATGCGGAATTCAAACTTTTGAAAGCATATGTGGATACCATCTGGAAGGTCATTATGCAAGATGGCAAGAAGTTCGGATGCTCCCATCGATATATAGCAACCGATCAGAAATATTTCCTTTAGCATTCAGCTATATTCTATGACTGCTATCAATTACACTCCACCATTTCACCGGTGTTCTGATTTCATCAAGAGGCATCCCGGCGCTGTCCGCACTGAGTTCTTGAAACAGCTCTGAACCTTTGTCCAACGCATCCGGTTAAATTCAGAAATGGCTGACGACTGCCTTGTATGTTTCCATCAACACTTGCTTGTTCATCTACCAGGAATTAACGGCGCATTTGTTGTATTAAAGATATATACATATATATATATATATGTCTACCCGATTCAATCATTAAGCAAGAGCAAAATATTTTAAAACAGTTTAAAGAAGCTGCTTTTACGGAATCATTCTAAATGAAACCGCTTTTTGTATAGATTGCCTTGGTAAGATCTTTCTAACGAACCTGCAACTGCTGCTCGCCGTGGCGAAAAAAAAGTTTCGCTGCGAACACCAGATAGGCGTATTTTTCGTACCAAAACACAATCGGAAGTTTGCCATTGCCAAAACTTCACTGAAAATCTCCGACAACTTTGATTTGGGGATCAGCAATTACATTTGGGTTGAGAAGTGTTATTTCGAGATTGCCGCAAATGCGCAAATATTAATCCTTATGCCCGCAAGAATCTAATTGAATCTAATTCATTGTTGGCTCACAAATGACTTGCGGTTATCTTGCACATCCAATTTTTCATTTGACCAATTTTCTGGATTAAAATTGCCATTGTAATCAACCAAAACGATGCCCATACATCAGAATATGCTCTCGTTCTAGTCAGATAAGCAAATTAAAAGAACAACATATGCGTACGTACGAACATATGTACATATAGTTGCCATGTTTGTATGTATTAAACGCCCATATTGCGATGGTGAAAATTGCCAAAACAATTTTACACAATTTAGCCAAGCAATCAAAAGTTTGGCAGGAAGAATAAGAATAAACCGAGTGGAAAATCTTCAATACAAATAGCTCCATATAAATAAATACATACGTATGTATATGTATACAGTACATACTTTGTACATTAGAGCGTACCATCTTGCAAGCAAACAAAAAAAGTTCGCCGACACCCTGACTCTCAAGTATTTTTGCGGGGCAATTAGAAAATAATAATAATAAGTTATTATTATTATTAACACAAGGGAAACAACTTTGTTGCGGCAAATGTTAAAGCTGTTTGCGATTGACATTTTTGCGCTGATTACGATTCCATCAGCTTCAGATTTGGAGAAAAACGAGCTCAAAGTGTCAAAAAATTGCGTTTTTTGCAATATTTTAGAAGCTCTAGGAATGAAACAAAAGTACAGGCGGCCGCTGTGGTGTAGTGGTAAGCAGTGCGCGCTTCCACTCCGCAGCGCCTGGGTTCAAGCCCTGGTCAAAGCAACATCGCAAACAATTTAGAAAAAAGGTTTTTTCTTATCAGCGGTCACCCCTCGACAGGTAATGGCAAGCCTCCGAGTGTATTTCTGCCATGAAAAACAGCTTATCATAAAAATACAAACGCCGTTCGGAGTCGGCGTAAAACTGTAGGTCCCTCCCCTTTGTGTGACCACATCAAGGCGCACGCCACAAATCGGAGCAGAAGCTCGGCCAAGCACTAACATAAGGACCAATCCATTATTATTATTATTACTTAAATGACAGGGGTTTTAATGGCAATGTCGTTAATAAAAATAGTCATATATGTATGTGCCATTAGCGCACACAGGGGGTGAGTTTTGGGGTTCAAACCCCTTCCCCCCCTAAAGCTAATAACCTCAAATACCTTAAAGCTTAGAATCCAGCTCTCAAGAAAAATCACAAGAAATATTTTTTATTATTTCTGTTGCTTGAACAAGCACTTTGCTTTTGCTGTAAATTTTCTAGCAGAAATAAATAAACGAGCATTTTTTTCTTGAGAGCTGCAAGCTGATTTAAGAAATTTTGATAGAATAAAAACATTGTCCTAAAAATATACAATGCATACTCTATTAATGTTGTATTTTATACTTTACAGCCTAAAAGAGTTTACCACTGATATGAACTGAACAAAGATTCAAAGATTTAATTTGCCAACTTCGAATTCGTTCCACCAAAATGAGCTAAGTACATAATAAAAACGCAAGTTCAGTTAATTTTTTCCGTATTCGAAATAATAGAAAATAATTATTGAATTTTATTCAAATAAAGTGCAATCTATGAAACTTTAAAAAGTTAATTTAATTATAACATACTGTACATAAAATTTGCATAAAGCGAATTTTCAGTATTTTGTGCTGATATATCTCTAGAGGTGAAAACCCCTTCCAAAATATATTCCTGGGTGCGCCCCTGAAAGTCGTACATAATTTTGGAAAAGGGTCAAAAATCAAAATTTTCCAAAAGTCGGGTCAAAGGGTATTGGCGCTTAAAAAGGATAAAATTTCTCCTTAAGTTGTACAACGGAAACACTGAGTGGCATACATTTTTTGTCATTGCAATACCCTGTGGAAATTCGTATTTTTTGTTGGTCGAACCCAGGGGTGCGTTTTTTATATTTTTCGGTGACACCAACATACATTCGGCAATCATTTTCTTTAAATAGTTTTACTGGAATCATTTTATTAGCAAAAGCTTAATGATTTTTGGCTACCTTTAATTTACTGACATTAGTGTGGTAAGAACTAAGGACGTACTATAGAATGGGGTACTTAAGCTGAATGAAAATTGTCTCCTTGAACTTTAAGATCTAACTGTAAATGCGGAGTTTTCGGACAGAAAATATTTTTTTTTCCAAAATTGCCTGTACAATTACTTTAGACTAAGGAGTGTACGTCGTTTTTTTTCTGATACAATCTAATGTAGTATATACATCTGGACACATACTATGTTAGTATTTTATGTTAGCATATTATAAATCCATTAGCTCAATGGCTCCCTGGCATTTTGTGCGGATGCTGATATGCGAATAAGCACATGCCTAATATGGAAGGGGTGGCCTTTAAATTTTCTAATATTCATACATATACACAGGTGTACATACATTTGTATATAGGGCATTCAACGACGGCTGTTCAGCGCTGATACCTTACTTTTGCCAAGTCAGACACAATTTCTTGTCTGTATTTGTTTTCATGTTAGCGAATACCCAAAATTGTTATTATTATTGTTATAAAGACTTTCGTTTTCCGTTGGTTGCACGTAACCACAACTATTTAAGCGAAAGTGCGAAAATACTATATAGTAGCCTTCCACTTAATTGCGCATGGAAAATCGCGATCTTTTCTTTAATTATTCGGGAATGCAATAAATCGCGGCTTGCTCTTTCATACAGTTCGTTTGATCGAGTTCTTTGTTAAAACGGGGCACAAAACTGCATACTTACAATTTTTTTCTTAAAATTCTCATCATAAAATAAAAAAAATGTCATAACAAATTTTTCAAATTTACTAATTTTTTGTGAGTACTTTTTCTTCAAACTTTCCTTCTTTTTGCTTTTTATTTTGATTTCCAAAATCATGGTCATCATCGTCATGTGAATAATCTATAAAGGCATTGGCTGCATTTACGTCATCAGTTGTAGCCATCTAACAAATATCCAACAATAATGCTGACATTTTCTTTCATCATCGACCACTTTTCATTAAAATACCAAAGAAAGTAATAAATTTCTGTTATCGAAAACCCACAAAATGGAATAATTCCTCAAAATAGTTGTTC
>NW_016167621.1:0-21055 GCF_001687245.7 Rhagoletis zephyria
GAAAATGGCTATAGGAAGATTTTTTCCTCTCTTGTAAAATTTTTAAAATAGGACTTAGCAACTTTACTTTCTAAGCTAGCGATATGTTAACTTTCTTCAATTATTCACGTGCTTGTCGAACTACAGGGCGTATGAGTAATGTGAGTGAATCCTTCCAATGCAGCAATAGTACGGTCGCTGCTGCGTAGTGGTTGAAAGTGCGCACTACTCCTCCATTGGGCTTGGGTTCGAGCCCAATTTCCGATCGACATAAAAAATAAAACGAAAAAGTTTTTTTTCTAATATGTAGCGATCGCTAAGCTCTTATTGGATAATTGTTGTGGTAATTAGCTGGTAATAAAATATATCTGGGAGATTTTTTTGGCCTAACTTGAGGGGTTCAAAGTTATGCGTTGTGCATAATGTAGATATCTAGATAGCGTGGAAATGTATTACCCTTTTCTAATCACCTTTTGCACATTCGTTTTTTTTCCTTTCTTATTGCGAATTTTGTCACGGCTTTGCTTTCTGCATTCCATANTCACGTGTATCCGTCCTACCTTACCTTGTAAGTAAAAGACAACGTGAATTGAGTAACTGTATTTTAATTACGTTTGTTCTCACCAGAATTTTTATAACTTTTCCTACAAGCTGTTTTATTCTAATAAACCTTTCAATGTTAACATATACCACCGTATATGTACACATACATACATATGTACACACATTTGTATGGATAGTTTTAAAATGCAAAATGTCTTTCCACAAAAACAAAGGTCTTATAGTTTTTTGTTAAGATATTTACATAAGTACATATATAGGTGTTGGGTTTTTTTTTTTTTTGGTTTATAAAGATGCACATACATACATACAAACTGTACATATGTACTTATAATTTTGAATACAGTTGTTCACACGTTTTACTTACTTGCATTGGCCCAAAGGATTATTTATATACTCACAGGGATATGAAAATAATATTGTAATGAAGTTATGAAAAATTACAAGCGTAAGTATGTACTTATCGTGACATTAAAATATTTATGACTGAGGTACCTACATATGTATGTATGTTTTCTTATTTTGTAAATGGCTAAGTGAAAAGGTTAACCTTCCGCAAATGTAGAGTTCTGAAACGAAGCAAACTTTTTGATTTGCATATTTTAATGCATGAATATTTCAGCTGTATTTATATTTTTTATTTAATTAATTCCTTGCAAAATTTAACCTGCCAAAATTGAATATAAGCAATCTATTAAAATAGCCTCCTACACGATTCCGAGACATCGTTCATTATAATCACCGGATTGAGGGCATTATGGTGTCAGTGCCCGAGAAGGCTTGCAGGGAGCTTCTAGGGATCTCAATGTAATTTATTCTGGTTTCTAGCCTAATAGTGGGTATGTATACCCGCACACATTCTGCAACCTTAGACTGAACCCAGGAACACATACAAAAAATATTGCACGCATCCCGCGCCTATTTAATATCTAATGGACCTGTGGCCTTTTACCTGCGTTGAACGTGTAAAAAGTTTTAACGGTATCTGAGGGTTAAAAAACTTACCACTGCTTACTTTATTTAAAAGTGTATTTTAACTTAATTTTATTCGCAAATATACATAGTTTTTGCTAATCCAGCTTTAAATTTCATTTTGATGGTTGCTTAAATAACAATATTGTGAAATGCTTGAGCTAGACAAGGATAATTACGCAAAAATAAGCATTCTTACAGGGTTGCACCTTAGAAGGGCAACATCTTTTGAAAGAAACGAAATCAACAATTAAAACAATTTATATATCGCGTAATTATTGCGCCAATATATAGTACGTCTATCAAAATATTTTAGTATATATTGAATGGGGATAATTTAATTATTAATGAACTAAAACAACCTCACGGTACTATTTTTGTTTTGTTCTTTAGTTACTTTTTAGCTCAGCACACATAATACTGCTCACCAGCGTAGCTAACCCATTTTTGAGTTTTCCCGATTTCGACGACGAAATGCCACGATTTTGCGCTAAATTTAATAAAATTTTTCTACAATACATACTTACACATACAAAAAAATTAATACGTATTTTAATGCAGGTATTGCAGTTTTTTTTTCACTTACACGATCAAAAGATCGAAACGATGCTTCTTCCATCTAAGACGCAAACCCCGACTAAGGCGACATCTATATGCGAAATAATGACATCAGGACAAAAGCTGTCTTGAAAGTTTAATATAAATACATACAGATGTACACTAGACTGTTTCAAAAAAAAAAAAAGGTTTCCGATCTCCGATATGCAGTGAGATTTCATATATATGATAAAAAAAAGAAGGCGCCTGCTTCAAGATGGGCTTGAAAAACTTAAATTTACAATTTTCACAAATTTGAAATTTCGTGTTTCTATAACTAAGGTCTTATTTTTATGCAGAAACAAAATTTGGTTGCTATCTATACCACAATTGAACGCTGAAAACGATGGAATAGCTGGCTTTACGTAAAAGATTACTTATGCCTCACCATACTGCATTTATGAGATAGTAAATTTAAAAAAAAAATCTGCTTTTCTAATTTTAAATTCAAATTAAATAAAAAAATATGTGATTTTTGGAGCCGGTATCACACATACACACATATCAAAAGTATTTTGGTAATTTTCTCAAGATATTTTTATTTTAAGTTGGTGAATAAAAAAAATGAAAATTTTAACAGGAAAAACATTTAAGAATAAAGAATTTTTTGTAAATTGTTTTAAATTGTGTTAAAGCCTGTTCTTTTACAAAATCATTAAGCTATCAACAAAGAGAATGTATTGATAAAAAAGTTGTAAATGGTCAAAAGAAAATGCTTAACAATTTCTCTTTTATGAAATAAGACTAGGAAAGAATTTTACTCAAACGCCATATTTTGTTCTTAAATATCTAGAGGAAAGGGGGTGGGAATTCATTACACCTCCGCGAACTTATTAGACTCCTTTATAATTCTTAGTAGTTTGTTGAGGGAAAGAAAATGCATCTCGTTCATTCTTAGTACATTCAACCCAAAAAATTTACCATCTGAGTCTGGCGAAGGACGAAAAGCGACAGATAAAATGTTCTGTACAATCTTCATCCTCCAAAGAAGATGTACACAGTGGATCGGCAATGATTCCTTTGGTGACTATATGTCGTCCTCATGGATTGTGCCCTGTAATCAGTCCCATCACTGCTCGTAGATCACTTCTTCCTGCCTGTTAGGCATTATCAGGAAACATTTGGTTATTTTACAGGTATCAATGCCGCACCAACGGCTCTCATGAGTTTTGTTTATAAGATCTTTGATGTAGCCAAATCGTTGACTTCGGTCCAATTGGACGCTCCAGATAACCGCAGTTCGCCAATACATTACGAAATTTCAAGCCCATTCAGCCTTGTAACGGAGTACAGCCTCATCTTACATTTCTCGACTATCTTTGAAGAGGGGCGCGCGCAGATTTAGAAGGTCTTTGGAGCAGCTTACCTGTCGCTGCAGATCCGCAACACCTTTCACCAATTATCCGGTCCGTCCAAGAGTGTCTGAACCTCTCTATTCTTTCCTTGTAGGAAATCAAAATACATAATTTCTTTCAAAAGAGACTGGCCACCTTCTGAGGAACTCTCTGTTCCTGGAACTCCGATCGTCGTGCCACAGGCCAAAAGAGTGCAGAAGGCACTTCGTTTTCATTGCCTCCTCTTGGATCGCTAAATCCAGAGGTAGCAAAGCCTAAGGCCTACGCCTCTAAACACTGGAAGGTTGATACCACCCTGCCCTGAGGACATCCTCTGCCAACCTCTGCCATGATACAAAGGCTAGCTAGCTTCATCCCCCACAGTCAGAAATTTTTTTAGATAACATGAAGTGAATCCAACTTAGTATGGCTTAGTCTACTCCGTGTCTTCTGGACCAAAGAGCACATAGATTTAAAGGTAGCGTTGTCAAACGAACCATTAAACTCTGCAAAAACCCCCGTTATGTACTCACCTGCTTGCAGCCGCACCTCGATCTTTGTTACAAGGTCATATAGAGCTGGTTCACAGGACTTTCCGCTTTGGCTTGCATGTTAAATTGAATCCAAAACAAATTGTTCATTCTTAATTTAGACTTTTATTAAAATATTGTTATAACTTTTATGCGTATATCGTTAAACAATATGTGTAGCATACATGCGATACAAAATAAAAAATTTAAATTTTTATGGCTTACAAAATACTTAACAACTATCTACTAAAATATGCTTTGCTTTCAGGATAAAATTACAGATATAAAAAAGTATATTGAATCAGCTGTATTATTTATGCATATAGTCCATAAGAATGTACAATGTAAATATTTTCTTCGCCTAACATGCAATAAAAAGTAAAAGTGTGGAATATTCATAGCAGCTAAACTTGTGCTATTAAAGTTTTTAAATTGCTCTGCATCCTGTGCATACTCGGTAAATATCACTTGCAAAAGTTACACTTTTCGTCACAACACAACGCTCGTACCAAAAACCCTAACTCTAATTACACCACACTTTGTGCTGAACCGCGTCAACTGCTGTAGTGTTACCCCTCATCCAATCACTCACCTAGCAAATGAGCTGGCTAACCAAAACTTCAATCATATACTCATATCTACCTCTGTACATGCGCACACTCAATAGAGTAGCGCTCTATCTGTGTACACTTCATCCCATACACGCAACTTATCTGCTTCGGGCAGATCTATCACCTCCAATTCATCGGAGATGTTCAAACATTTGAATACATCCGCATCGCGTGAAACTGGCAGCCATAGTTGTTGAGCTGGCATTTCACCTTCCNCCACCTCTTGGCCACCATTTTGTTTAGCATTACTGTTACCGTTTTGGTGGTTGTTTAAGGGAAGTGGTTGTTTTGGTTCTTGTTGTTGTTGTTGTTTTTGCGACGNCCTCTCGGTAAATATCACTTGCAAAAGTTACATTTTTCGTCACAACACAACGCTCGTACCAAAAACCGCAACTCTAATTACACTACACTTTGTGCTGAACCGCGTCAACTGCTGTAGTGTTACCCCTCATCCAATCACTCACCTAGCAAATGAGCTGGCTAACCAAAACTTCAATCATATACTCATATCTACCTCTGTACATGCGCACACTCAATAGAGTAGCGCTCTATCTGTGTACACTTCATCCCATACACGCAACTTATCTGCTTCGGGCAGATCTATCACCTCCAATTCATCGGAGATGTTCAAACATTTGAATACATCCGCATCGCGTGAAATTGGCAGCCATAGTTGTTGAGCTGGCATTTCACCTTCCACCAATGCTCCGTTCACCTCCAACGCCAACTCTACACCATCGCTTACACTATCATCATAACTACTCTGCCGGCTATATTGCTGTGCGCCAGCTTCCTGACCTGCAACGTCTCGCTCCTCTTTGCCACCATTTTGTTTAGCATTACTGTTACCGTTTTGGTGGTTGTTTAAGGGAAGTGGTTGTTTTGGTTCTTGTTGTTGTTGTTGTTTTTGCGACGGCTGTTGCCGATGGTGGTGGTGATAATGGTAGCTATGGTCATGGCCTTCATTCATAGGTATATTAGGATTACCGCATTCGGCAAAATGCACCAGCATTGTGGTCAATCGACGTATGGTGCGAAATTCGGCACTGCGTTGCTTTAGTTTCTTGGCGCCAGCATTGTAGAATAGATAGGATAGATCGTCGGCGTGACAGGTGCCGCGTACGTTGCGACCACAGGTGATGATGCGCATAAAATTGAAGTGTTTGGAATCGAAATCGAAACGATAGAGGTAAGTAGGCGCATTGGCGTGGTGTAGGCGGGAGAGTAGCGTACGTTGAATGCCATGCCAAAAGTATTTGTAGGAGAAGATCTGGAATGTTAGCGGATATTTTTTAAATTAATTTAGTATCGTAAACAATTGGAATTGAGTGAGAAAGAAGAACGGAGAAAAGGTGTTAAATAAAATAAGTGATCCAAATAAACCAGCCTATTTAACGAATTTATGGCCCTAAAAGGGCCTATTTACTGAGAAGAAAATTCTCCCAAACGGAAAAATGTGTGTTCCAATTTTAAAAGGTGTCCGTGGGCATTACAAATTTTCCATGTAAATAATATGAAAAAATGTTTTTTTCTTTAAAAACGATATAACTTTTAAACCGTCCAAGATAAAAATTTGTCTAAGCATATTTCTCTAAAAAATTGCCCTGGTGTTAATTGACTAGACTTAAAAATTTATATACTTACGGACTCTGAAAGTCAAAAAAGCAGAAATGTGCATTTTTAAGACTTTATTATTGCAAATACAGAATGTATTTAGTAGCAAAACTCACTTCATCTCACATCAAATCAACTCACCACACACAAACTCCCCACACCTCTTTTAANCTAAAAGGGCCTATTTACTGAGAAGAAAATTCTCCCAAACGGAAAAATGTGTGTTCCAATTTTAAAAGGTGTCCGTGGGCATTACAAATTTTCCATGTAAATAATATGAAAAAATGTTTTTTTCTTTAAAAACGATATAACTTTTAAACCGTCCAAGATAAAAATTTGTCTAAGCATATTTCTCTAAAAAATTGCCCTGGTGTTAATTGACTAGACTTAAAAATTTATATACTTACGGACTCTGAAAGTCAAAAAAGCAGAAATGTGCAGTTTTAAGACTTTATTATTGCAAATATAGAATGTAGTTTTGTAGCAAAACTCACTTAATCTCACATCAAATCAACTCACCACACACAAACTCTCCACACCTCTTTTAAACTCACGGACTCCACCATACCTAAATTCACCAATACTGAACTCATCACACACGTTATCACTACACCTCATCTAAACTCACCATACCTCATCTAAGCTCACCACGCCTCAATTCACCTCCCTGAATTTCGAGATTCATGGTTTTGAGAACTATTCGTTTAACATATTTATCGATATTTATATCGATAAATTTATGAACTTTTAAATCGTTATGTTTATCGATATATTTATCGGTATTTTTTAGATATATTTATTGATATTGTTNTTAGGACTATTTCGAGATTATCAGGACTATTTCTTGATTTTCGAGACTACTTAAATATTTCCGAGACTATTTCATGGTTTTGAGAACTATTCGTTTAACATATTTATCGATATTTATATCGATAAATTTATGAACTTTTAAATCGTTATATTTATCGATATATTTATCGGTATTTTTTAGATATATTTATTGATATTGTTATCGTTGTAATAATCGAAATTGTTATCGATATATTTATCAATATTTAAAAAATGAAATAGTTCCTAGAATCCCAAAAACCTCGAAGCAGTCTGGAAAATCTCGAAGTGGTCCCGAGAACCCCAAAACTTTTAGAAACCTCGTGTACTCTTGGAAATCCCGAAATAGTCCCCAAATAGTTCCAGGAATTCCGAAAACTCCGGAATAGTCTCAGGTATCTCGAAATATTCCCAAAAGTCTTAAAAATCCCGAAGTAGTGTCGAAAATCCGAAATATTCCAAAGAATCTAAAAATAGTCCGGAGAATCCCGAAAATCCCGAATATATCGAAGTAGTCTCAAAAAACCCGAAAAAGTTACTAGAATATCGCAAATTCTGAAATAGTCCCAAAAATGGCGAAGTAACCCCGAAATTTTGCCTATTAATTTTGATTTCCATAAATACATTCGGAGATGTGCCATTGCCTGCGACGGCAGTTAGAAAAATGTTTTCTAATTTCGATATCGTCAAACGCAGGTATTTGAGATTGGTAGTACGCACCTCTAACTGCTCAGCCACAGCGACTACCGTAAAAATATATACAAGTTCCNCAGTCCCAAAAATGGCGAAGTAACCCCGAAATTTTGCCTATTAATTTTGATTTCCATAAATACATTCGGAGATGTGCCATTGCCTGCGACCGCAGTTAGAAAAATGTTTTCTAATTTCGATATTGTCAAACGCAGGTCTTTGAGATTGGTAGTACGCGCCTCTAACTGCTCAGCCACAGCGACTACCGTAAAAATATATACAAGTTCCACGTTTGATGTTTACCAACATACTTATACTTATACTCACATCCGCATACTGCAACACCGTTTCCCAACTAGGTTGACTATCACCAAAATGCAATCTCATCAGCCGTTCTCCATATTCACTTCGCTTATCCGCACTCACATTCGCATCATCCGGCACCAAATATGTTGCGTCCTCACTTAATTTTGTCATTAAATCTGGATATTTACGTGCCTCGCTAAACATTAGCAATCCCTCTGAACTGTTGCCACCAATGAGCAATGGTATCGCATTACCCCAAGCGGTACGCATCATTTCCACAGGCGATTGTGGTAAAACACAATGTTTGCTCTTATATGCCTCCACGGTCGGACCGAAACTGAACATCAGTCGTTGATGACGCTCATCTGTGGTGAGTAGGCCTTCACACACTTTCACCATAGTGCTAGCCTTGCAGTGTTGCAGGTGCTGCAATACTTGACTGTCAACATTTTCGCCACGATAGCCAGTAGCTTTAGCCAAACGATAAGCCCAATTGTGTTGTGGTACATTTGCCCACGGCGCTAGGGCAGTGCCGGACATGAGTACACATTTGTGAAAAAGGCCACGCGTTTGTTCGGTAAGCATCATGTAGTGTGCTGAGGCAGCGCCTGCACTTTCGCCAAACACTGTTATATTGTCGGGATTACCACCAAAGAAATGGCAGTTTTGCTTCACCCAACGTAGTGCCATCACTTGATCCTTGAGACCGGCATTACCGGGCACATCCAACTCGGGGTCATCGAGGACGAGGAAGCCTAAAACGTGAAGAAAGTGGTAAATAGTTAGATACTTCTTTATGAAATATTTAATTCTAAACACACAACACTTTACTCATCCTCCTCTACTAGTATGGATCTATCTGGCGCAAATTAAAAAAAAGTGGCAGTTAGAGGACTAAAATATCTGTCAAAATTTTTAAGCCAAGATCAAGGTCATCTGACACAAAAATCTACTACCAATTAAGAAAGGTGGAATGGATAGTTTCTATCTATTCGAACGACATGTCCCAGCCAGCGGAGCCGCTGAATTTTAATTCGCTGCACTAACTATATCCATATCGTTGTAAAGCTTATAGAGCTCATCGATAAATCGTCTGTGATATTCGCAATCGCCAAAGCGCGAACGCCCGTAAATCTTGCTCCGAATCTTTCTCTCGGAAACTCCAAGAGCCGCCCCATCAGATGTTTTCGTTGTACATGTCCCCGCGCCATACACCAGGATGGGCCTGATGAGTGACTTATAGAGTGTAATTTTTGGACGACGAGAGAGGACTTTACTTCTCAGTTGTCTACTCAGTCTAAAGTAGCACTTGTTCCGCTGAATTCTAAGGCTGGCATTATTATTGGTGTTAATGCTGGTTATTAAATAAACCAAGTCGTCTACTTTTTCAAACTTGTAACTGCCAATAGGGCCGTGGGTGCCAAGTTGCTTATGCTCTGGCTATTTGTTTGAGAACAGCAGATACTTGGTGTTGTTCTCGTTCAACACCAGACCCATTCGCTTTGCTTCTCTATCTATTTATGAGAAGGAAGAACTGACCTAGCCATTGTTTTTTACCAATAATGTCGATGCCGTCGGCTATGCCAGTAATTGTAAAGTATAGTGCCTGGGCAACTTCTTTTCATGCTGTTGAAAGCGGCTTTGAAATCGAAGATAAGATGGTGCAAGTCTATCCTATTTACACTGAAATTCCATTCGTCGATCATGCGTTCATCTGACCATATTCTACATAATAGAAGTTAATGCATACACCTTATCAGCTTCTCGCCGCCATGCTTGAGTATCTCGGCTGGCAGGCCGTCAGCTTTGTTGTGTTTGAGCCGCGTAATCGCTGTTCGTGCCTTATCATAGTCAGGCGGTGGGCCATTGACTCCATCGCCATCGCTTGGGGGCTCGGGCTCGTCTTCTCTACGATGTAGCCGCCTTTAGCGCGGATAATAACATCGCGTCTGTCTGGGAATGCTTCATAGGCTGCACCAATGTGGGCTGGTAATATTTTGTGCCAGTTTTGCCGAAGAGCAATCTTCAAGGCATTGACTGTCTAATATCTTTTAGTTGATACTTTGGCCTCGAGAAAGGACTACGTGTGAAAATCTAATGGATGTATGTCTGGTGAATATGGTGGCCAGACGAAAGAGACGAAGCTCGGAGGTGTTTTTTTTTTTTAAAAGGAAACATTTTGAGTGCCTACTCCTTTACTAAATTTGCTGTATAATTTGGTTGAGGTCCCAAACTGGCTGTCCCCTGAATTTTGCAAATCAAATCTTACATTCCCTACGACTGGCCTTACAATATTCTAAAAGAATTCAACGCTATTAAAGTCAACCAGTTAGTACTCGTTGGACGTTTCAAAAGTGATAATTCCGATCCTACCGTCAAAGAGCGCTTTAACGACAACGTTTATAGACAGCGAATTGAAGGCAATTTTGGACGAAGACCCGTGTCAAACCCAAGAATAACTTGTGGAGATATTAGTCGAGAGACATTTTATTGCGACTAGAAGCCAGAAAGTCGGAACTGAGTGTCTTACGAACTCAAACAATGGATATCGAACGGCGTGTCGCTCTTTCCCAAATGCTCCTTCTACGGTTGTCCCCGTCGAGGAAAAATGAAATCAATACGACATTAAAAGCTCCAGAAGGCGCACGTTAAGCACGGCGAATTCGAACCACCGACGCCAAAACTTGCTATGCATGACCGAGAGGTGATATTTCGCATTTGGTGGGACCAGAAGGAAATCCTGTACCACGAGTTTCTGAAAATTGGTCGGACAATCGATTATTGTCTGCTGAGTCCTTAATTTTCTACCATGAAAATCCCGACCGAGCATGTCACACAAGTGGTCAGAACTTNACTGTTTCCCAAATGCTCCTTCTACGGTTGTCCCCGTCGAGGAAAAATGAAATCAATACGACATTAAAAGCTCCAGAAGTCGCACGTTAAGCATGGCGAATTCGGACCACCGACGCCAAAACTTGCTATGCATGACCGAGAGGTGATATTTCGCACTTGGTGGGACCAGAAGGAAATTCTGTACCACGATTTTCTGAGAATTGGTCGGACAATCGATTATTGTCTGCTGAGTCCTTAATCTTCTACCATGAAAATCCCGACCGAGCATGTCACACAAGTGGTCAGAACTTATCTCGTTGGTACCGAATGAGAAGTCCTAAGCCGCCCACTTTATGGCCACCAGACTACCATTTGTTCCGGTCGATAAAAAATCATTTATAATTGATTTGTTTCCTTATAAGCTTAAAATCATATCTTCAGTTTAATGCAAAATAGCTTAAGACATTTAACTAAACTAAGAATTTTAAATATGCATTTCCCGAGCATGCGGGATTATTTCCATAGTTCCGTTGCTAACTCAGTTATTTTAAAGACTACTAAATAATTTTTTTTTTTTTAGATAAATACTTACCCAAAGGACCCAGTCGATAAGTGATTGTAATTAAAACAACATTTTCCATCATAAAGTAATCCGGACTGTACATGTCGCGAGAGGCTTCACCCATTTGAAAACCACCACCGTAGATCCAAACCAACACCGGTAAGGGTTTTTGGGGATGCAACTGCAAATACAAAAGGAAAGGTTATACAAAACTCTTCTGTAAGCTGAAACATATATTAAAGAATTATTATACTCNATTGTAATTAAAATAACATTTTCCATCATAAAGTAATCCGGACTGTACATGTCGCGAGAGGCTTCACCCATTTGAAAACCACCGCCGTAGATCCAAACCAACACCGGTAAGGGTTTTTGGGGATGCAACTGCAAATACAAAAGGAAAGGTTATACAAAACTCTTCTGTAAGCTGAAACATATATTAAAGAATTATTATACTCAAAAAAAAAAAACAAAAAAAAACTCACTTCTTTAGTGAAGACATTCAAGTAAAGACAATCCTCTCGCCCCTGCACTTGCTTCAGTATGATATTGTGTTGACATGGCTTCGGGTGTTCGCGCGTGCAACGGCGTACATCTGTCCAAGGCTCGGGCTCTTCTGGCGCTCTAAATCGTAAATGGCCAATTGGCGGCTTAGCAAATGGTATACCCTCGAAGCTGTAGTAAGAGCCACCATATATTGAATGCCATTTAACGCCCTTCACTTTGCCATAAACTGTATCGGTGATGACTTTTTCATTTGTGCGCATGCGCTTTTGCTTGGTTTTGAATTTAACATAACTGTAATGAAAAAACAAAGAAAAGCAGTCAGCAAAATATGGAAATTGCTCTAATCGCAAAATAACATGTTTGTGCATTAAAATTCTTCTGCTTGATATAAAAAAGTGTGCCAATGCCTGCCTGCCTGCGTACTCTAAAGTTCAAATGAACCCGGAGCGAACTTCTGCCGTCAACTGATAAGCGTGCAGCTGTCAATAAAAATTTTTTCTATCCGGGTGTCTGCCAAGTGTAATCTGCTTGGAATTATGAACTGCTGACCGCCGAGAAAATATGTATTTGTTTATAGTAGCGGCATAATTGAGAGAGGGTGGGCATAAATATAATGCTGGGGTTCTATGCAATCTAGGCTCTTTACTTAGCGTTTTCTTACCATTTATGTATTTTACCTACGTCAGCGAATATATACGTACGCAAATAAAATACTTTGCTTAAAATAAATATTTTGCAATTGAAAACCTATAAACCAAACACAAGTCCGGTTTGTATAATCAAAAGGCGAAGTACTTTATCGCAATTCAAGCAAATTGCGCAGCGCAAAGGCGGGCTCCAGCTTCTACTCAGAACGCCAAGCCACTTCTACGATTGTGGCAATTAAAGGAATACATTGCTTGAACGTGATGAACTGTCGCTGAATGCCACAAGTAGCTATATACATACATATATTTCTATATATGCGGTCACTAAATGACTAAGCTACTGATTAACTGGCGGATTGACTTGCTGTGTGATAATCTGTGCTTTGCATTGCTTACTGAGAAGACATGCGCCACTGAAAATTAAATATTTTTGTAAACATTCACTTGTAAAACTAATCTATATACTTGCAATTATTTTCAAGCGGTTATTTTCCGGTTTTCGTTAGGGTAGTTTATAGTACATCAACTTGCTGATAATGTGAATAATTAAACAAGTTACACTTCATAGAAATTGTGTATTCATTAAACTTGATCATTAATTTATTTGAATGCATGCGAGTTGAGAAGGTCAAAGCTGATTCTAATAATACTGACATTATATGGGGATTCGCTGATTGAGGCAAACTCATATGTACATACATATCTACATATGTACGTTTAATATACTCAACGTTCATTAGGGTGGCTCTTATAAAACGTTTTTTAGAAATTTTAAAGCGCTACTATAAAGTCCTCGGTTCAGTGACATAGTTCAAAGTGGCATAGCTGCAATTTTAAAATTCTGTATTATGTCACTCCTTGTGTAGTGACAGAAGCAAAATTTTTTTATTTGGTGCAATGTCACTATATAAACAGTGACAAAATTCCAAATCCCTCATGTAACTTTACAAACCGAAAGAATTTGAAATATGCCAGAGTAATGATAAAAGGCATTTTTATCAAAACACTGCCATAGAAGTTGGCTTTGCCTACATTATTTTCTTGTCAACGCCTATAGGCGATCTAATATTACAACATAAGTTTGTATAACTGAGAATAATTACTTACTAGACGCCACGTTTGCTAAGGTTCCACGATGGTTCTTCTTTCAGAGGAGGAAGCATCGAAATCCTAACCCCAAAAAACCGCCAGTCTGACACTTTAACCCACTAAACGTCCCCCCAAACTTTGTCGGAAATAAAGCTACAGTCAGATTTTGATCTTATTTCCCATTTAAAAGTGAAATAAAGCAAATTTTGCGTTACTGCTGTTTTTAGTTATGTCATGGAATAATATTAGTAGTTTGGAGGACACCAATTAATACGCAAGCATTTTTTTAAATAATAGAGAGTGTATACCCCACTACGAGACGGATTATCTGAGTCATTTCGGTCCTATACTTAAAGATGAATTTCAGGGTCACCAATGAGGTCATAGGCTATCGCAAGGGCATGCGGATGGCTGCTCCCTTGCATATTTACACAGATGGCGCGGCAGTGCATCTACGCGGAGTCTTATAAGCTGTCAGTTTGTTGTAGCATTTTCCAGTCAGAAATTTCAGCCATAAAGAAAACGGCAGTCAAGCTGCGATATTATCGCACACACCTGGCGAATAATACGCCGATACGGAGGAATCCATGCAGATAACTCTGGCGTTATTGACGCTATTTCGGAAACTGTGGCAATACAAATATTTCCGATAAATATTTCCGAACGGCTTGGGACTAAATATTCCCGACGTTTGTCAGAATTATACGGTGGGTCCCGATATCTTTCACCAAATAAAATTCCCGTGGCTTTCAAATAAATTTTTTCTCTTCCTCGATTATCATACTGAACGATATGTCTGCTTCGGGTTATTCTTTTAGCGAAGATTTTCAGAATTTTTGGAATCAGCGGGCTTTATATCTCGCTTAATATAGTGTATTTAAGTTGTTTCAGCTCAATTATGACAAATCTGCGTTTTTAGTTTACTTTTTTATTTGTCGTAACTGACATTTAGTGTATCGAGTATTTATCGATTCCTTTATGTTTCCTAAGAAAAGTAGAATTACACAACCTTTTGCAACTTAACGTATGTAAATTATTGAGCTATCGAAATATTGCGAGCCACCCTAATGTTCATAAATGTATCTTCAATAGAGTTGAGTGAATGTGTTAATTAGACACATTATTGACATATTTTTGAGATGATCTTCAAAACAGAAATTTTATTTGAACGAATTAATGCTAAACAAAAACCGATCCTATTTTTATTCTGCTAATTGAAGGCAGTAGGGTTATCATATTAAAAAAAAATATATATATATTAAAAATACCGAGGCATATTCATAGTCGAAATAAAGTCGACTCTAAAGTTAGTCGCAGAATTTTCATATATATTCTTCGAAAATATATTAGGTAGATAGATATTTGAAAGAGGTGTAGGGAGTATATGTGCTCTCTCTCAGGCCACATTGAGCCTACGCCGTTAATTTTTCGACTCGCTACGACATCACACTCCAGAAGCAGGTGAGATGGTGAATCGCAGAGAGGAAAGAGATCTGTTGACCAGATTCCCAGCTTGTGCAGATGTTCTCTTAATCGACAGTGTCCAGTGAGGATGCCTGTACTTATTGTAAGTTTTGTTTGTGGAGGTAAATTAGAAGTTTACAACTTTTTAGATCTAACCCCTTTGGGGCCTTGCTATTTTAGTAGCTTTAAATTTTCTTTTCTTAGATTGTGCCGCGTATTCATTTATTCAATTCTTTTTACTTCAATTTGTTAATAAATTTTAGAAAAAAAAGTTATCAAAATTATAAAAATATTTACCAAAACATAGTTATTTAAGAATCTATTTTGGGTAAAAGTAATTTTCATGAAAATATATAATTAACTGAACAGTTTTTTAGGGAAATAAACAAAAAATCGCAGCAAAAATTTCCTATGTTTTGGAAAAAATTTTATATTTTTGTAAATAAAAATTTTAAAATAAATAATTGTTTAATATTAACGGTAGGGTACTAATTATTCACGCAAAAATAATGTAGGTAAAAATAAAAAATTAAATGCTCGCCAGAATTATAAAAAATATACCCACCCTTATGTATGAAAAAAATTATTTCTTTGGGGAAAACAATATTTGGGAAAATATTAAAAAAATATAAAGTTGCTTAAAAACTCAACAAAAAAATTTTTTCGAAAAAATTATTGATGAGATAAATGAAATTTTTTTTGGAATACAAAAGCTTCGAGTTAAAATTAATGAAATTCTTTAGGGCAAATTATATTCTAAATTGAGTTTTTTATAAAAGAATTTATTTATCTACTAATATCTCGGTTAATCCCATTTTACAATTCAAGTCATGAGTTTGGTCCTAAAAGGTTTAAGTAAGTCGTAATTATTTTTGTTTCAACCTCATCTGGGTCGTCGAGAGCTTGATTTGGGTTCCTTGGTTTAGCGATCAAAACTGCTGAAAAGTATTTCCTACACATATATCTTTAAGATTGCAATGTCTGACACCAGATTTATACTTTCATCATTGAGAGAAACAGTGTCGGTATCGTGTCGCATTCCTGCCTGCTATCATCTGATGCTCTTTGTACTCACTTCTTTTGCTTCACTTTTCGTCGTCTGATGTATCTTTTTCCTTGTTAATCAATACTAATATTAGCCTCTACAGCCTTAATTTAATTCGACATATGAACATTCGCATATCGCAGAAAAATATAACTTTTTAAGTATTGTAAAATAAATTTGCGAGCAATTAGTTATGCTACCTTATCGCAAGCAAAATTACTTGGTCATGCATTTTTGATAAATATAAGAACATTTTTTATTGACATTTTGATTATGCCTAGTTAAAAAAACCAAATCATAGAACAAATGGCGGTGAAATTTTACACGCAGTGGCCAATTAAACGCTGTACAGCAATGCAAAAAAAAAACACCATAAATTACTTTGATAGAGCAGAGAAAAAAATTATCAAATTTTATAAAACGGTTTATCAATCCGTACGCTGTCTGATATTTTCCATTCGTCATCACGTTACCGTAAATAATACATCTTTTTTTTATAGGTTTGCTTATTCTTATGTCTAATTTATTGCTATCACGTTCTGTTTTATTGATTGTAAACAAATGTATGGGATAGGTTTGTAAATTATATAATTACTACCGGCTTGGTGTTTTTGTATAAAATAAGAAATAGCAAACATTGTTTTTGCACTTTAAATAATTTTAAGATGCCAAATTATTTCTTGTTGTTTTGATTATTTAGTGGTCTTGTAAATGCGACGAAATTTTTATGCAGCGTACTCTGATAGAAGGGGTTCAGGCCCGTTTTATGGTCCTAAAAGTTTATGGTTTACCGTTAAACAGTTTTACACTGTTATTTTCTTATACAAATGCACTGCAATTGTGTAAATGCACTGGTCTAGATACGGTGGCTATATACATACATATGTATATATGTATGTATGTATATGGTGGCTATAGATTAACAAGCTTACTGCTTTTCACTGTGTGATGCAATCAGCGTATTAACTCCAAGTGTCAATAAACACTTCGCCCAACGATATGGTTCAGCTATAAAACCAGCAAACGAAAGGCTTAACAATTCAGCAAAAGGGCCCAGCATGAGGGATGGGTAAATTCGATATTCGAAACTTCGAGTTTCGAGTTTTAGCTGTTAAGAGGTAAATTTTTGATATCAAAATTTGTGGTGCTGAAATTCGGATCAAATCGAATTTTTCTAAAGGAAAAAATTTTATTTCGTCTTTACTTGCCAAAAAGCAACTCTGCTACATACCTCTTTCTGACTAAATTTGGCTTCACTGCATGTGGCACCACATTTAGCTTAGGGATGCAGGTCAAGAAATACATCGATATATTGCATACCAGAAGCAACAACAAAAACCACCTAAATGTTGTTGCTCTAAAAAAAAATTCCAAAAATTTATCAAAAGTATCTTGCCTTTCTTTTAGTATCACTCGAGGCATATCAAAAAGGTAATATCATTAGAGCAAAAAAAAACAATTGTGTGTATTTTGTTGTTGCTTATGGTATCGAAAGTGTTAAAAGCTGTTCTGATTTTTTTTTCTAAATCAAAGCGTGCCATGTGAAATTGATACAAAAAAAATAAAAAACTTAAATTGAAAGAAATAAAAATTGTTGCAACTTTCTTTCTTAGTAAATTTGTTTGCAACATTGACCCATCCTTTGCAAGGCCCAGTAATCAGCGGCTGTGCTGCTGAGTTGGGCGAACGTTCCAAAAGCTGCTATTCAATACTTGTTTTGTATGGAAAAAGGTTTCACATGCAAATAGATTTTAACAATTTAGAATTTTTGTGAGAAGAAATTAAAATTTTTTGACATTTTCGAGACCAAATAATTTGAAAAAAAAAAATGAAATCAGCTGCTCTACTGAAACTACCTGTACAATGTGTCCTGCATGATACATTTGTTAATTTTTTGCATTCTGAATTTCTGATATTTTGAAGCGACTTCCAAAAAAAGAGGAGGTTATCAGTTCGTCGGAATATTTTTTTTTTTATGTATGTTACCGCATAACTTTGCACAACGTCAACCGATTTCGAAAATTCTTTTTGCATCGGAAAGATAGTGTCTCAGGGGTGGTCCCATACTAATCCGGTTTAGATCCGATCATTGGATTATGAGATATATATATGTATATATATATTTTTTTATATGAGAATTGAAGTTGTTTTTTTTTGCTAAAAATTATTTGTTTGAGATATTTATTTGAGAAAAAAATACTTTTTTTTTTGTATTTATTTTTGATTGTGAAGCTAAGAAAAGCGATACCGATATTTAATCGCATCAATGCAAATTCAATTGAATCTTCGATTTCAGTTATCATTCTTGCAAACAAACCTTTAAATTTTCAGCAAAACAATTTTAAAATTCGAAGAAACTCGAATTTAATCGAATTGCACCATCAAATTTCGAATCTAATGGTTGGGCAATGTTTGAAATTCGGAAAAAAAACGAATATTTGATACCGAAATTGAATAGGTAGCAGTAATCCATGCATTTTTTTTACTCAAATATATCAAATTTTGTTTACCTTCTTTTGATATTTTAGAGTACAAAATCATCAATAAAATACACTAAGCTTGTTGTTTTTGCTGTAATGCCACGACTTGTTCAATATGCCTTGATATGGGATCAAACACGAAGATTTGCGGTACGATCTGTTGCTTTTACAAACCAATCGCTCATTGTATTATTTTCGTTTTCCACTTAATCTGTTAAAAATCTACGCAATACATGCATAAATAAATCAGTGCAGATTGTTGGGTATACATAAGATAGCTCAAGTGTTCGACTCTCACCACGACGGTCAGAGGTGGTATTGGCATTTATAATAGCAAAACTATTACTAAAATAAGTAGATTCACCGACAAGTTCGAAGTGTTGGATATTAGAGGCTCAAAATTCAGGGTATCTTCGCTATCTAAGTTTGCACCTAAATACTTCACTTCGAAGTATATCTGAATGGTGGCTCTTTTAATGCGACACTTGATTGTAGTGAGCTACCTAGGGTCCGAGAAAAGTCTTCAGTTAGTTGAAGTGATTTCACCTTAAACTTCGTTATTGAAGTTGACCTAGACTAGGTAAATTTTCGTAAGGTTTAGTGATATAAAATTAAAAGACTTACACAAGGAAGTTGCTAAAGTATAATCTCACTTCAGAAAAATCTGATCTTATGAATTTCCCAGCAATCTAAGATTTCCAGGTAAAAAACAAGGGCTAATACTTTACATCCTTATGTGGGCAACCATTTGTTAAAATAGTTTTATTCATGTCACGACTTTCTAAGCACCAACAATTTCTATGTCGGAGATGTTTAACATCTGTTGCATTTCAATCTACCGGCATATGCGCATATATAGTATGTAGATAATGTAGATATTATCTTTGTTTGCTCACACCTAATAAGTTTTGCATGGATGTTGTTGTTGGGCCGGCTGTTAGCGTTGAATTAATGCAATGCAATTTATATTGTCTGATGCAAATTTGCCGTCTGGTTGTCAACGCTTCTCGTATTTGATTTTAATGATTACAAACAGTTATACAAACATATATTTTAACTGGATTCCTGAATGTTTAAAAACAGGTTAAATATGTGTACTCGATTTATTTTTATTTATTTATTTTTTTAATATTTTTGCTACACTTAAAACAGTTCTACAATAAGAAACATGAAATCTCAATGTCACGGTCAAGTGGATATGTTTTCTACATCTGTTTTTATATACTATACATTTTATTCAAAATATTTTATTTATAATCTACATACAAACATGTTTACATATATGAGGCATTCTTTTTCATATCAGACACCAAATCTGGTGTACAACTTTCGATAGGCTTTACATTTTTTTTTGAGAGTTCTATAAAGCTGGCACATATTTGAGAATTTATTTTATTTTATTTTTTCTTCGGAAATATTTGTCAAAGTTTGGATTTTTTCGCGATTCTGACCATTCATGTACATCTTCATATCGTTATATCTCGGGTGCTAAAAAAATGGGCTTAATATTTTTATATGTAAGGTGCTCAAGGTTGTCCTAAGCTATTTTAGTTATAAATAGTTGCATTGTTTGAAGGTGGTTTACATAGTAAAGACCAGTAAATTAGGGATTTAAAATTATACCATCGTAATTCTTGCTTAAATCCCTATAAAGCTATGCTTAGAAAAATCTGGGCCTTTCAAGAACTTATTTAAAAAATTTTTTTTTTTTATGACTATGTAGATGTTTTATTTTGTGAGATTGAGCAGTTTTTTGTAATACACTTTAAATATTGCCATACTTTCAGTTGCAAGAAGGAAAACTATCAGATAATTTTATTCCAGTGAGAAACACCAGTATTTGTAATGCAATGTGAGCAAACACGTATTGTTATAGCCCACCTTTTGGCCCGTAACTAAATATGTATTTATTTTGATGTTAAACAAATTTCTGCTAAAAGGCTCTGCCGAAGTATTCATAATTTTTAACCAATTGATTTATTGCTTCAAAAATTAGCTTTGATTTTTTTTTTCATTCTTTATAACTCAGCCTCAATTCAAGTCTGCTTAGATGTACACAAATATGAACATATTTACATACAAAAAGGAAGAAGAAAAACGTATTTACCTTCGCTAAGAGCTACTGATCGATGTTTTGCAATAAAAATATGCATAACTGATCGTATCTGATAATATTTGTATAGTTATTTTAAAAACGTTGTCCACTTAATTCTATGCATCACAGACATTTCTTTGCTAAACCAACATTAGACGCTGTTGTTTGCATAGGTGCAGCATCTCTTTTGACTAATCGCCAATGCCTTTTAGATTTTTGGCGAATTCAACAAATTTGCTTTACCTAGAATTTGCATTATTTTATTTTATTTAACGGCAAATGCCAAGGTAAGCACATTATTTGTCGTGACTG
>NW_016167622.1:0-2702 GCF_001687245.7 Rhagoletis zephyria
AAAAAAAATAAATAAATTTTATATCCTCCTAATTTTCTCTTTCATTTCGTACCCATATTGTTATTCTACATTGTAGTAATTTTTTTAAATAATTTTTTGAAGTAATCATAACTTTGAAATTACAAGGTCCTTTAAAAATCCTGACGTGAGAGAGAAAAACTACAAACGCAGTTTTACTACAGCTTTGTAAGTATATTGAATGCTTCGTGTGTTTGGAGAATTTTTTTGTTTTTATCGCACGGTGTAATCTGTTATATTGATTAGGGATAAGGCATGCCAGATACCATTTTTTTTACTGATTGATTTCTATCAAATTGATAAAACTCTGTGTAAAAATGGGGTGATTATAAGAAAAAATTTTTAGCAGAAATAGCTAACTCGATTTAAAAAAAGCTTCAAAAGTAGTTAATAGCTAAACGCAAATTTCTATAGCTAGCTGGAAACACTGGTAACTATGCACGGTTGCAATTTATTTAAGATTCACACGGTGGCATGAGGCAATTACGTGATGTATTCAAACCCGTACACATACATATATAATTTTTTATAAATACATTTAATGTATATACATTATTTATTTGTTATTATTTATTTAATGTATATAATTTATACATATAATTTTTATAAAACTATATCTGTGGTCATAAGCAATAACTTCCTGAAAAGCTGAATTCGAGAAAAAACGTTTTAAAAATTTGAATTGTAATATTAGCCTTATGGGGAAACCAAAATATGTTCGTCTATAACTTTTTAAATAGCCTAGCTGTCGAGATGGGGATTTCACATACACATGGAACGAATCAAAATTTTTAAATTATATTAATTTTACTCACAAATTTTGTTTTTTTTAAATTTCTTTAATATTTTTTTTTTTTTGAAGCTGTCATTAAAAATTCCTGCGAGCACCTTAACTCTTTTACACACCAGCCTCCTTTGGCCCCCAAAGTGTTAAGAAAAATCTGTAAAAATGTAATATTTCATCGCATACTTTTTATTTCTAATATTAACAATTTTCAATACATATATTTTTTTCTTTGCAATTTTATAAAATATTTTTCTAAACATTTAGAGTTCATCTGGCTTTGTTTGCTATTTAAGTTTGATATTTTTACAATTAAAAACTATTCACTTTTATAAGTATGTATACACATTTTAAGATTTCTTCAAGTTTATTTTTTATTTTTTTGGGATAAATATTGCAACATTTTCTTAATGAAAAATTAATAAATATATATTTTTAAAATTAAAACAGTCTTTCGTTACGCAACAATGCTCACAATTGTAACTAATAAAGTATATGTGTGTGTGTGTGTGTGGGTGTGTGTAATATTTTTCAATTATTTACAACCTTCGCTAAAGTGTATTGGTAAAATAGTATTTTTCTTAGATATTTCTTTTTTTAATAATTTACAATTAATTCACAAAGCTGCACTGTGGCGGGCCGGCTTAGAACCAGTGTGACTCACTCAAATCAAACACCGCGGTGTTTGTAGTTGGCAGTATATGTGTGTGTGTGGTCGCTCACTCAATAGACGCGATCTCGCATAATTAAGGTTAGCGGCGTTTTAGGCGCAAGCAAAAATTCAAATTCTGTTTGCAGTGGCTCTTTAAATTTGATGTCGAAAGCGAGTATCAGCTGCAAATGAGAATAAGATAAAAATTAATGAAATATAATTGTTATTAGTCCAAAAATAACAAAAAATAAAAATAAACTTAAAGGTAAAAAGAGTATAGAATATGTATGTTTTTTAGGGGAAACTGTTATTTTATTGTACTAGAATTCAATGGGCTACAAAACTGCATACCCAGAATGTAATTAAAAAAAAAAAACGAAATTTTTACGATAATTTGTTGAATATTTTTTTTTTTTTTAATTGCATAAATTTTTAAGGCAGTGTCACTCGATATGTACATTTGTACAGATTTGCTCCTTTTTATATTGAACAAATGGAACATAATAAACAAATTGGGAAACTTTTTTTTTGTAGTTAAAAGATTGGTACACTCAGGGCTGGAAAAAACATGTTTTTTGTTTTAGATTTAAAAACAAAAATTTCGCGTTTTATTAAAAAAAAACATGTTTTGAACAAATTTTTGGCCACTTGGCAATTTTGGAANTACATTTGTACAGATTTGCTCCTTTTTATATTGAACAAATGGAACATAATAAACAAATTGGGAAACTTTTTTTTTGTAGTTAAAAGATTGGTACACTCAGGGCTGGAAAAAACATGTTTTTTGTTTTAGATTTAAAAACAAAAACTTGGCGTTTTATTAAAAAAAAAACATGTTTTGAACAAATTTTTGGCCACTTGGCAATTTTGGAACTTTTAGTAATTCAATACTTATTTACAACCTACAACCAAAATAGGGCAAGAATTTCAAAATTTCAACCCTGTTTGTGTGAAATATTTTTATTATCAGTTTTTTTCTTTTAATCAATCTATGTTGAAATATAAGGCAAAAAAATAAAATATATATGGTCAGAAAATTGGGCAAAAATTCGATTGAATGTGCGTAAAGAAAAGCAGTTGTGAATTAATGTCGTATAAAAAATTGTGTTTCAGCTTATAAATGAAAAACAAATAAACAAACGCTCTTGGCTTTCTACAAAGTTTTATTTTTATGTTCTGCACACTTGTATGTACCCTGCAGTGAAATCCCAATCTAGTCAGGAAAAATACTAGTTTACAACTAGAATT
>NW_016167622.1:2802-16013 GCF_001687245.7 Rhagoletis zephyria
TAAAACTAAAACCTTCCATACAAATTTGAAAACGAAAATTTCTCTGTGTATGTAGTTTTAAAGCCCATACAATTTTAGTCTAATGAAGCGAAAATTTCATCCGGCTAGAAAATCGGTTTGATTTTTGAGAATTTTTAAAAATAACAAATAAAATTTAACTCGAAAAACATCACGAATATTAAAAAAAATCAAAACGTGGTCATTTGTTTGAGTCACTGTACATCAAATTTATAAAAAAAAAATAAAAATACGAGTTACCAGATTGCATAAAATATTGTTTCTCAAAGTTTTGAAAACATTTTAAGAATAATGGGCTTTAACAATTATTAAATAATTTGTTCTATAGACTTTCGTTAAATAGGACAAAAGTCTGACGATTGGGACTAAAGCTCCGAGTACAGTAAAAAGCGCGAAAAAACCTCAATCGTTCGTATTTTTTCATCCTTGATAAGTACAATAGGTCGCCAGCAGGAAAATTTTAGAAAAAATAGGTTAATAAAAAATTTAGAAGAAAAATAAGAATTTTAAATTTTGAAATATTACAAAACAAAAAATTGAGGAAAACGATTTTTTTTTAAACTTATTCTATACAAAATTTTCAAAAAAGAAGTTTACAAAAAATTTTAAAATTAAAAGTAAAAAAAGGATCAGTCCTTTGTTTGACGCCAATATTTCAATATTTCATATAATTTAATTTAATTCGACTTTTCAAACGGATGGAAATCCTGTTCAAATTATTTTTAAACCAACCCCTCGCTTTTTGAAACAGGTGGCAACCCTCCTATATACAATTAAGAAATAAAGCCTTTTCAAAAACATTTCGATCGATACTCATAGTGTAATAATTGATTTAACTTAAAAATAATTTGAATTCCAAATTTTTATTAGGTGGCAACTCTTTTTGAAAAAAAAAGTTATTGCACATCCACAGGCCAAGCCCTTTAATTTGATACCTCATTTTGTAAAATCGAATGAACGGTAATGATCTGATGTTACAAAAACAAATTCATTCGAGCGGTTTTCGAGAATTTTGGTAATAAAAAAAAAAGTGCTAATTTTTTCAACAATTTGCCTTAAAATGCTCGATATTGGTTGAATTTATATAAAATTTGAAGGGTACACGTTAACATTTCTACTGCTCCAATGAACAACCTATATCCCGAAAATGAAAGTTATATCTGCCAACGATAAGTTGGTAGAGCACTTTAAAGGCTGAAAATTTACCCCAAAAGAAGCAAACATTTACCGTTGACCCTAGGACAGACACCGAATCGGTTACTTACAGAAATGTATCTATTGACAGATCTGGAATTTTGTCTTTGAAATCGTTTCACTACTTCTCGTTCAATAAGCGTTTTCGTGAAGCTCTATAAATTACAACTACAACATTTGCGCATAGCCTCCATATCGAAACGTAAGACGTATTCTACGTCAAAAAAAAAATGATGATAGAAAAAATTTGTTTGCTTCAAAAATAAAATTTGAATACTCTTGTGTAGTAAAGGGTCAGTAATATGTAGCTTTACCTTAGCCAATAGCAGCATCACTTCCATTTCGACAAACCGTTTGCCCGGACATGTACGCTTCCCGATACCAAAGGGCACTACAATACACGCATTCGGTACATTAACCGTAAAGTGAGCCTCCTCATCTAGCCAACGTTCAGGCCGATATTCTTTGGCATTTGGAAAATTGGCATCATTGTTGCAGGCAATCATATTTTGGCAAAGCACCACCGTCTGGAATGCAACAAAAAATCAATAAAAATTTTACACAATCTGGCAAATGTCTGACACAACTTACGCCCGCTTTGAGATGATAGCCCGACAGCTCCATATTCTCCTCGAGTATGCGCGCCAAGCAGAACGCTGTCGGCCTAATGCGATACGACTCCTGCACGCATGCTTTGGTGTAGTCCGCCTTGGCAATGGCCTCCTTCGTTATAGTCGTTTTACGATATTCACGAAAATCGTCCAGTATGCGCGTAATTACCCGCTCATCGCTGGTCACTGAGCTGAGTACAAAGAGCACCGTATTGGCAAGCTGTTGGAGACCAAAAAAATAATATATATTTTTTTTAAATAATTTCCACGCCGTTCATTATAAGCGTCCACCGACCGTTTCAATGCCCGCCGCTATGAAGTCGACAATCGCCGATTTCTTATCACGTATATCTAGATCCTTCAGCTCCAGTATATTCAAGAATATACTACGCAAAGCCGCCTCGCTCTCATCGCTCGCCGAGGTGAGGTAGTCCTCTTGCAGTGCCATTTCAACCATCTCGGAAATAACACTGTAATCAGTTGCAACTCTTTAACTGTCACTTGCTCAGTTGCGAGTATTTCCCGCCACCAACTCACTCAACACTTACTCATAGATCACCTCCTCGGCGCGCACAAAATCTCGATATGTTTTCGTTGGCAGATACTTCCACAATCCCATGCCGTAGTAGGAGTCGCGTTGTGATATGAACAGCTGCTTCACCGCGCACGCCAGCTGGCTGATACGCCCCGGCTGCTGGCCACTTTTGTCCAGGAAGCCCATGCGTCGGCCGAGCATGAGCGTACAAACCGCTTCCAGGCCCATTAGATTGGCAATGTCTTCAAAGTTATATACTTCAAGCGTTTGTGGATTGCGTTGATGCCGCAACAGTTCAATGAAGTCATCGCAGACGACATTCAGCACGGGCAGGAAGTTGTAGAGTACGCGGGGCGATGTTATGTAAGAGGTGAGCGAAGAGCGTAACTTCTGCCAAGTGGGGCCCTGCCTGAAAAAAAGGCGATGATTGTACAGAAGGTATGTAGTTTATATGTTATGACCTAATGGGCACATTTTTAGTGGTGGAGTGCAAAATGGAAAATAGTATTTTGACTCAAAGCGAAAAGTTATAATTTTTTTTGTTTATAACATCCCAGTTTCGGTGATAAGAGCGAATTGTAGTACAATTTGCGAGACTGACTTAAGAAAAAGTTTTGAAAAGCGGGTACTATTTAGTTCTTTTCTATTAACTAACAAACACATTTACTTACATACATACAATACATACCTATAATACTTACTCATTCACAATGCCCAAACTGGAATATCGATCAGGTCGCGATAATCGATACATAACGACAATTTCAGTGGGCGGCCGGAAGGGGTAACGGCTTGGATATTTCAGCACTTTTTCCAGGTCAGTGCGTTCGAACAAATGCACTATGGGTACGCCAGAGGTCGTCACTTCCAAAGCGATTTGCCCATATTTGCGGTGCCAATCTGTGGAGGAGTAGCAAAATCACATCACAATATTGAACAAAAATTTCGTTATTTCTCTAACTTCCTACTCACCCGTATACATTTCATGCATCAGCGACATTTTATACTTGCGAAAGAATACCCAAAATACCCATTTCGTGCCAAGGAAGGGTATTGGCAACGGCCCTGGTATATCCCAGACTCCGCGTGGTCGTGGAATTTCCTTTGCATGATAATAATCGTCTGATGCTATCGTCGAACTGATGGCGGCGACTAGCTTACCATTTCGTCCAGCGCGGCAGCGTGTTAGCAGCGGCTTCAAATAGGCGGTGGCTGCTTTGCCCAAATCGAAGTTGCAATAGAAAGCCAAAAGTATAGCGATTGCGATCAATAGAATCACGGCCATAACCATGGGAGTGCGCTGCGAATATAAAATAACAAAAACAAATATTTACATTAGATGTGTACGTACCTCAACTGTGTGTGACTTAAAGTATTTGCAAAGTTTCGTGTGATTTTAAGTCAGTCAGTCAGTAGGTAAGTGGTTGTGCAACTGATCTACTTAAAAACCCACTGTGGCCCACATAACAAATTCGACATACATACATAGATATATATATATATACATACTTGCAGATCGATATGTGTATATTTGTGCTAAATCACTGACAGATATTTTTAACTGCTTTTTTAGCCCCAAACAATTTCAAGATCTGATTTTTTCTGCGTGATTGCAGTTGGCGTCACGAGACGTTGAGTTATGCAAATTTGCCTAAAATTTCAGGTTGCTCACGGTGCTAATAT
Organism: Rhagoletis zephyria; assembly: GCF_001687245.7. NCBI lineage: Eukaryota > Metazoa > Arthropoda > Insecta > Diptera > Tephritidae > Rhagoletis > Rhagoletis zephyria. The sequence goes on from NW_016167622.1 coordinate 6,844, forward strand.
TTTTTTTTTTAGAAAAGTTTATATATACATATATATTTGTGCACAAATAGAGCCATTTAAAAATATCGAACCTCATTTTAAGCTCTGCAATTAAACACCCACCTTACCCCTCATTGACTGGCGTCTCACCGGCTAAGTAGTGCCCACCTTCCATTGACGTTTCTGAGATTAGCCTACAGTAAGTACGTCTGGCTGGCCTCCGCACGGTATGTTTGTAAGGCAGTCCGATAATTTGATTGCCTACCTTTATGTATGCCTAACCGGTATTGGTAGCAAAATTTTCATTTCAGTTATTCTTGTTGTTGGCATGTATAAAAATAATTGTCACTATTAAATGTGGCCGATGTATGTATAACTACCAACCATTTTCTTGAATCAAATTTTTAATATAAACGATCTACATATACATACATTAGGGCGGAGTAATTTAATTTCGAAAAAAGTGTATCGCATATTCGAAGCCTTTGCCATTCCTCTTCGTACCACTTGTTCTTTTGGGCTCGCTGAAATCCGACTACTTTTTCGGCGGCGGAACTTAATGAGAAGGAAATGTGGTTCCACAGCTCGCGTATGTCGGTTGGTTGAAGAGTGCTCTCAGAGAGCAGGTACGAGAGTCAAGTGGCAAATAATTGGTTGTCTGTTGTGATTGCTTTTGATGAAACTTTTCTTGCATTGTTGGGCGCACATTTTTTGCTGCACAGAGGCGGGTGCGTATCTTGGCTGCAACAAGATAGTGGTCCGAGTCGATGTTTGGGCCTCGGGGTGTGCGTACGTCTAAAACACTGGAAGCGTGCCTTCCGACGATCTGGAGACAGCCATGTAGCCTAGTACTACATATTATCATATTTCGGGCCCGGCGAAGTCGATCAGCTTAAGTCCATTGTCGGACGTTTCGTCGTGGAGGCTGAATTTTCCGACAGTGACGCCAAAGATCCCTCCTTGCCCACCTTAGCATTAAAATCACCGAGCACAATTTTGATATCGTGTTAGGGGCAGCGCTCCTATGAGTGCTCCAAGCGCTCATAGTAGAGATATTAGGACGCCTCGTCCTTCTCTTCCGTCGGGGCATGAGCGAGATGTTGAAGAATCTCGTATTGATGCGGATTGTGGCTAGACGTTCGTCCACCGGGCTGAACGCCTGTACTCCGCGACGGAGTCTCTCTCCTACCACGAATCCAACACCGAATTTGCGCTCCTTTACGTGGCAACTGTAGTAGACGTCGCAAGGCTTCACGCTTACCTTGCCTTCCCCCGTCCATCGCATTTCTTGGATGGCGGTGATGTCAGCCTTTGTCTTCCCGAGGACATCAACCAGCCGGGCAGAGGCACCATCCCCATTAAGGGTACGTACAAGAATTACTTCTGGCCACTCCCAGGTGAATGGGAGTCAAAAGTTTTTCACACTTACGTGGACTTCTTCATAGGGAACGATCCTCTGTATAAATTTTTACAATTCAGTAAGGATTGACCAATTTGAATAGTTCGATACGCTACGATTCCTCAATAAGCATGGATAACTCGATAACTTCGATTATTCGATAAATTTATGTAATTTGTTAAGATTCTTATCGAAAAATTGCAACAAAAAATATACAAAAATATGGAAATTTTGAAGGGACGATTTTCGCCGCAATTTTCAACCAATTTTGAAACCATAAAAACTCTCCTCTTCTACAGAAAAATACCTTTGCAATCGTATTCTTGGTTTGGAGATAAAATTTATGTTAGCGTATTAATACATATGTATGTATATAGATTTTACGACGTTTGAGTTAAATATTAATGAAGTTTTGTTATCCATCTCGAAAAAAAATATAAAAATAATTTGTCAAATGTACGATTAATTAGGATTCAGCTTACCTTGAAAAAATCATTTTGGCTTGTTTATTCTGGATTTTTAAGGTTAGAAAGAAAAAATGAGCCGACTTGACTGCAGATTTGGAAACACGTATTCAAAACCAGTACAAAATTACTGAAGTTTTTTTGCATCTTTGTGCAAACCCCATCAGTTGTGGATCACTTATGGTCGCTGTATCCATATATGAGGTAGTGAGGCAGTTTTTAAATCGAAGATCGATTAAACGAGCCCTTCCGATTCGATTTTTATCGATTTTTAGTTCCGATTCGATCCGTGGATCGATTCAAGAATCGACATTCTATTTGTCTTCAATTGATGCGTATTGATCTACGGTTTAACTAAGAAAATCCCGAAAATTTTAAAGAAATTTGAATTGGAGGGTGGTACAAAAAAATAATGGGGCTTCACACCTCCCACCTTTCTAACTTCAGAGCGCAAAGACCAAAGATTTCAATGACCTGCCTCTCTTTCTCCTCCGACTAAAGGGCTCCTCATGGAAGTCTCTTGGAAATAACTCTATATCAAATTATGGCTAATACTCTAACAAAAACTCCAAAAAAACTTAAAAGCGTCCGTAAAAAAATCTACATATATACGTATATTAGATTGCATCACCAAAACAAGTTGCCGTTTTTCCGCCGGGGTTACAAAATTTATTACATTTGAAGACGTTCACCAAAATATTTCGGAAAAAATTAAGATTTTAGTGAGCTGGACCGATTTGAAAACACCTCCAAAAATGCGGGTTTTTTGAATAAAAATAGTTCATTAAAGAACTTTTTGAAAAAATCCCCTCAAATGACAAAACGTTTTAAACTTAAAAAATCTTTAAACAAATTTTTCAACGGAATCGTAATAATGAGATTTTTGAATTTTTTTTAACTTTTCTCAAAGATTGGTTTACGAAAAACTTGAATAACTGGGCAAAAACTATTCTGATTAAGACTTAGTTAAAAAAAAAGTCATTGATATCGCATTTTTTTCAAATGACGTTCGTTGATCCTACCTTTCTTTTTCATCCTTTAAATGAGTTTATTAGTAAGTCTAAATCGGAATAGCTTAGGTTAAGTTATTCAAGTTTTTCTTAAACCAATCTTTGAAAAAAGTTAAAAAACAACACCGAAAATCTCATTATTAAGATTCCGTTGAAAATTTTTTATATTTTTATGAAAATTTTTTAAGCTTTAACTGTTTTGTCATCTAAGGTGATTTCTTGCAAAAAAAAACTCAATTTTTGAAAGTATTTTCAAATCGGTCAAGCTCACGTAAATCTTAATATTTTTCCGAAATATGTCGGTGAATGTCTTAAACTAAAATAGATTTTATAATTCCGGTGGAAAAACAGTACCATTTTTTATTTTTTATTTTTGTGTAGGGAGTGATGCAGTCTAATGTATATACGTAAGCTCCATTGTATTATACACTTTTTAAAACAGTGGTTAATTTCGAAGTACGTAATAAATTTTTTCACATTTCTAATCAAAAATAAATAAACAATGGTTATCTCAGAGGTAGTCCCAAACTAATTTGGTTTAGATACGATCGTTGTATCATGAAGAAATTAACGGTACTCTTAAAGTTTTATATGATAATTGAAGTCGGTTTTGTTTTTTGCTTAAAAATTACTTGTTCTTTTCAAACTATCTACGAATTGTTAGCTACTTGATAGCTTTTGAATAAATCTGGGATATTAAACCGTTATTAAAATGATATGTATGCTTTAAAAATTACAAAAATAGTTTGGTCAGATTACCGATTTTTATTTCTATCTAAAAATTATGTAAAGATGTTATTTGACTAACTCATCAGTTATTCATTCCAATCTTTTCGGTACTCGTGGTCCACGCGGGACAGAGCCATTTACTGATAATTTTCTCGAAAGCCCCCAAAACCTCTTACTGTTCGACAACATCCATGTTTCTGCGCCATAATTTCTGTTCGTTGAGCCCAAAGTAGCACCTGTTGGCTAGAGTTATTCGTCGCTTTATCTCCAGACTGATATGTTTGGTGGTGGTTATGCTGGTAGACAAAGTCCTTCACTACTTCAAAGTTAAGACTGCCGAAAATGTCGTATGTCGCAAAATGCCAGGACTTTTTATGTGTTGTTAGGAGATACTTTCTCTTGTCCTCATCACCGCTAGACCAACCTCTTTAGCTCCTTTTCCTAAGCTGCATAATGCTGTGCTGACATCCATGGGATTCCAGCCAACGATGTCAATGTCATCCGCATACACTAGAAGTATAGTTCTTTTGCTCAATACGCTGCAATTCAGCATCCGATTGAAAAAGTCGCACGTGCTTGAATCGCCTTTCTAAAAGCTCGTTTGGTCTATAATGCCGCCGCGAAGACGTGCTTCCCAATTCGGACGGAGCCGAAAGCAGTGCTCTGTTCGTGCTATCAGGTTTAAAATCGATGTTATTGCGATTAGGGACAATCCTCAGCGAGGCGTATTCAGTGTTGCTGTTTTAGCCCTTTGGTGGCTAGATTTAGCTACTACATACTTTTTTTTGGCTACATAAATTTAAAATTGCCCCTAGCCCTTTTTTTAGCCCTTTGGAGAATTTATTCATACTTGACATGAAAAAGTTGTATATGCGTAATTTGATCTAATTTTTTTTTTCATTTATGTAAAAGATGAATTTTTAAACTAAGGAAGACTGATATATATACATATATGTATTGTATGTTCCTTATGGTTTTATGCACACATACTGTAATAGTGTTAGGGCTGTTAACTTATCTATCAACGATTTTACTATAGTTTAAAATAGATAAGTTTACGGCCTTTAATGGGCTTAATTTGTTAAATGACCCATCAAGTCGATTGACCGTGTATGTTCTTGTGGTGTGATTGTACCAGCTGCTGGTGCGACTTCAAAAACTATTTGAAAATTTTATGATTGTACCAGCATGCTGGTGTCGTGAGTGGTGAAATTATAGCTCAATTTTCTAAGTAAAAAGTATTTTGGCAGAATTTTCTTGCACTATATGAGTTACAGCCGTATTTGCCGTGGAAGATTAAGGGCTGGTTTCTCCAACTCAACNGAGTTACAGCCGTATTTGCCGTGGAAGATTAAGGGCTGGTTTCTCCAACTAAACTTAACTTAGTTAAGTAAATTTTCTTAACGTATAAAACGTAGGCTAACTTTTGACTTAAGTCCAAAAAGTGGCTAAACTAAGTTAAGTTGAGTTGGAGAAACCAGCCCTAAGTTCACAATATTGCAGTTGTGAATTAAAAAAAAAAAACATTTTTTTAACGATTAATCATTTCGATCTTTCCTCGACCTCATTTGTAAAGAAATAAATATTGTACCAGCATGCTAGTAAGTTATATGCTTCGAGCCTGATGTTACAAATGGTTGGATAAAATATTAGCTTTTTTCCAGAGTTCATTTTTTTCTATACCATTACTTATTGAAAATGTTTGCGTGTATATTTATATATGTATATGTAAGTAAAAAAATTTTGCTACCATTTTTAGCCACAACGACTCNAGCCTGATGTTACAAATGGTTGGATAAAATATTAGCTTTTTTCCAGAGTTCATTTTTTTCTATACCATTACTTATTGAAAATGTTTGCGTGTATATTTATATATGTATATGTAAGTAAAAAAATTTTGCTACCATTTTTAGCCACAACGACTCTTTTTAGCTCTTTTTTAGCCCTTTTTTTTAAAGGAATTTGGCTACCACTAAAAATGACTCGCGGCAACACTGGGCGTATTACCTTCTTTACTCCCCTGGTTCTAGGTTGTAAATTAAAAATTTATAACCCCTCTCTTCTGAAGCAAAATATCTTTCTGTTAATCTGAACTGCAGTCACAATACCCCCTTTAATATTGCAACAATGGTCCAACTAAATATAGCGCTTGCAAATAAGTTCTCTCTGCAGAAACTATTGGGATGTAGACGAAGATTAGGACTAAATTCATCACTTCCCGTGTCGATGTGTGGAATGCTGTGGAAGCGCCTTAATTACTTAGAGTCACGATTTTTCACAAGTATGGGAGAGATGTCGGGGTAGAGTGGTATGGGACCTCCTCAATTTGTTTTGATTTAAGATGTTCAAGGATATTAGCGTCTAACAACTGGAATGTACCTGCAGGGGATAGAAAAGTGCCACCACCACGGATTATGTTCATGAACTGACTTGCAATTGTGTAATTATAAACTGCTAACAAAATATTGCTCCGAGAAATATTCAATACAAGAATTACTAGAAAAATGCATAGCTAAATTGCTGAATATATGGACAGGTTAGAATTGCGCAAGAAGTGGTAACGATTTTTAAAAGAATCTTCCAACTTTAAATTTTTCAAGGTCTCGAACTTTCGCGAAATCAAAAAGCTATCGAATTTCGGGATCAATGACCTAAAATACTTAAAATTATGCTGAAGAGAGAAAAACGTAAACAAAAACAAGTGGAAATAGGTCAATTCCAAAATGGTGAAATACATTTTTTTTTTCTACGCATTAGTACAAAGGGAGAAATTCGACACTCGTGTATCGCGCGCGCTTCACGAATGTAAGAAATGCGTAAAAACATAAATTAATAACGAAATGTGTCAACAGCGCAAAAAAATATGAATTGGATAAACAAAGGAGTGCATAAAAATATTTACATATGTGTGAACGTTTGTATGTTTCTACCAATTTCATGCATCACCTGCCGCAATTTGATTAGGCGGCGAAAAAGACATTGTATCGGTTAACATTTTTTATTTGCATACATTCATACATATGTATGTATGTTCAAAGTGTGTGCAAACAACGATCAGTGCGATCGCCGTGTGATCAATCGAAATTTGTACGTGATCAACAACTGGTGCTCATGAGCTCATGCTTGCCACTTCATCAAAATTTTGTGTACCAGAATATCCAAGCAAAAAAGGCCCAAAATAAAATAAAATGTACTATTTTATGCCGTCCATCAAAAATACATATGTATATATATATATANAAATAAAATAAAATGTACTATTTTATGCCGTCCATCAAAAATACATATGTTATATACATACATATATATTTTTTTTAAATATTAAACGTTAACAAAAATTGCAATATTTTCAATTCGTGTAAAAAATAAAAAATTCTCTACATATTTTTTTGTATTTGAGCATATACAGGCAGTGTCAAATGATAGCTCACAACTTCTTCTAACATAAAATTTGCAATTATTTTCATGAATTTTTTTTTTTTTCATTATACAGGTTTACAAAAAAAAAGTGTCTGCATATCGAACCAAATTTACAGGATATTCCTATAGTATTCGACGCCCTGAATACGAATCCGAAATTTATTAGTCTCCATCACGTCAGGTTCGAGGTTATTTGAAGGTCAAGTAGAGAAAATTCAATAGAATTCTTCTGAATTCGACCTTGAGATGACCTTGGCATAACTTTGAAGAATCAAATTTTTTTCATACCATGGTTTCGCATTGAGAATATAGTTCATTCTATATTATAATCCATATAAAAAAAAAATAAAATAAAAAAAATTTTATCAAAATTTCAAAATTTTTATTCAGAATTTCTAGAAAATTTTTGAGTATGCAGTTTTGTAGCCCGTTTTATATGAAAGTAAACGCTCAACATCCTCTATAAAAAACTTCTAAAAAATCAACGGTAATTTTTTGCACATTGTTTTACTTAATTTAAACGGACTAGAAAACTACATACTCGAAAATTTTCTAGAAATTCATTGTCAGGATTCCACTGCAGTTTGTCGATAACAATTAACAGAACAAACAGAACAGCTGCAGCGAGTGCTGCATATTTCAAACAAACGGGTAACCATAGTTGCTTCAAAAAGGTCCAAAACAAACAAAAAAGGCCTAAAGGCACAAACGGAGTAAAAAGGCCCATATTTGGTACAATTGTACCAAAGTGGCAACCGTGCTCATGCTTACTTACAAACAGGGCACGCATGGCATGCGACTGTCAGATAGAAGCACGAGACTACTGTGATTCCAGTTAATGTATGCGCTTTTCTATGATTAATAAAAACATATGACTGTGTGCGAGTGGGTGTAGGAGTTTGATTTTTTTTTTAAGTTTTGTTTGTGCAAATAATTGATAGTCGCGGCAATTTATTGAGCAAAATTATCGCATTTGTTTTTAACCTTTAATAATGACTTTGAAAATTGTATTATGATTTTGAATGATCCGTTCGAATTCAAGTTCAAGTGGGTGTGTTAGTGGGTAAAATAATAGCAAAAAAAAAAACGATAACGAAAAAGTGGAGGGAAGAGGGGCAAATATGGCGAGTCGCGAGATGAGGAAGTTGGCGGAAGAAGTCAGTAAACCCTTTTCAATGTCAAATTAAAAAATGAATTGGGTACTGAAATTAGTAACAAAATACATAAAAAAATAATGAAGTATGAGTTCGGGCGAAACCGAAATTTATATCCCCGGCGCACGTCATAAATACGTACAAAAATCAATAATCTTTTGTTTTATAAAGAGTTTTTTGTAAGTTGGCGTCTTTAGTTATTGAAACATCAGAGTTTTCGTATTTCTGAAATTTACCGTTATATGGTAAAAGGCAGTAATTTAAGTCCGATTTCAAAAATTTTCAACATATTGTTTTTCTGCGCCAAGATTGATAAATGTGCCGTGCTTGGTAGAAATTGATAAACCGGTTATCGCGATGCACATATGTAGGCGTATGATCACAAATTTGTTATTGCTCAATTTATTCAAAGGTTTTTGCTTTTTTTTAAATTATAAAAATTTAATTGAGCGAACACCAAAAGCAAAGCAGTGATATGGCATCACATGACATGACATCATATGATATCACATCACATGATATGACATCATATGACATGATAACACATAAAATCACATCACATCCGTACATCCGTTTGCCTGACATCACATCACATAACATCATCGCACCTCACTTTATCTAGGTGAAAAACACATACAGTGGTCGAAAAAATTATAGCCGAACCTCATTTTGACAAGCTTTAACGTATTTTTTTTTTTTCGTTATTTAACTTTATTAATTTTTTTATAAACATATAGTTCATACTTTAACAAAACCCGTGGAAGTTAAAGATTCAAACTTTGTGCGATATTAAAACAAACAAGTAAGAAAGTCTAAGTTCGGGCAGAGCCGAACATTAAATACCCGGCGCAAGTATTAAATATATGTTTTTTCACCTTTCCGAAAGCTACCGCTAGATGGTAAGCAGTGGTAAGGTATCAATTTTGAGTAAATTAGCGTCCTTAAATTTCGAATTATTGAAGTTTCAAGCATTTCTGAAATTTACCGCTATATAAAAAGCGGCCGTAATTTTAGT
>NW_016167622.1:16511-21051 GCF_001687245.7 Rhagoletis zephyria
GTTTGGAAGAAATTTGTGCAGCGGTTACCAAGATATACACATGTAACCATAAGTGGCGTGGCTAATCCTATTTTCCAAAAATTTATAATATTCTTATTTTTCGTCTAAAAATTGTTGTAAATATCAATTTTGAGTGAATAATCTTCAGTAGTTACTAAAATATCGCAGTTTTCGTATTTCTGGAAATTACCGTTATATGGGAAGTGGGCGTCCCATTCGCCCATTTTCAATACCAACCTACCTTGGATTAACAGAAACCTACATACCAAATTTCGTTGAGATATCTCAATTTTTGCTCGAGTTATCGTGTACACGGACGGACGGACGGACAGACGGACAGACGGACAGACGGACGGACAGACAGACTGGCTTAATCGATTTCTCTATATCATTCTGAGCATACATTTATGTATACATTTGTCTATATCTATCTCGATTCGTTTTGGCTGTTACAAACAACCGTTATGTGAACAAAATTAATATACCCTTGTGCACAAGTGCGCTCGGGTATAAAAATGTTTGTTTTGTTTACTAAGCAAATGCTTATTTTTCGGCTTTTGCAAGGTTTGTTTAAAAAAAATAGAATAGAAATATCCCTTTATCCTTACAGTAAAGCTTTTAGTGTGGGCAACAATGGTATTTTTCAAATAAGGCAGATCGGAATATGCGCTCTCTTGGAAGACAATATCTGTAATTGAACATGAACCAAATCTGACCATAAACGCGGGTTTTCCAAAACGAAACGGGTCCGGTTTTATATTGACCTTCAGACCTAGCAACCCTTGTTGCTACAATTTCCGTCCCAACCATTTCCGTGTGCATAATTTCCGTTGAATTTTCCAATTTAAAGAAGTTTCACTTCAAAAATAAGTAACTTAAGTAAGAAATTTAAACAAAGTTTCAGTACTTTTTAACGTATTTCATTTAGCTTAATTTCGTTTCGTTTAGTTTCCTTTCATCTGACTTTATTTTACGTCATTCGATTTCATTTCATTTCACTTAATTAAATTTAATTTTATTTAATTTATTCTCATTTCATGTCATTTCATATCTTTCACTTCACTTTGTTTCATTTTATCCTATTTAATTTCATTGAATTTCATTTCATTTCTTCCCTTTGTTTGGTTTATTTTAATTTATTTTGTTTCATTTTTTTCACTTCATTCATTTCACTTCGTTCACTTTATTTCCTTTCATTAAATTTTAATTTATTTCGTTAACTTTATTCGCCGCATTTTATTTCATTAAGTTTCATTTCGTTTTATTACATTCGCCCTAATTTTACTTTATTTTATTTTATTTCATTTCATTTATTTAGTTTTTTCATTTATTTATTTTTTCACTTTACATCCTTTCGTTTCACTAAATTTGATTTAATTTCCCTGACTTCATTCATTTCATATCTTTGTCATTCTTTCACTTTATTTCGTTTCATTTCATTTCATTCCTTTGATTCATTCGTTTCATCTCAACTCTACTTAATTTAATTTAATTTAATTTCCTTTCATTTATTTTTTGCGCTTTACTTCATTTCGTTTGAATTCATTTCTTTCCATTTCATTTCATATCATTGCATTTCTGTTTAATTTTGTTTCATTTCACTTCATTTAATTTAAAATTTCGTTTTTTATTGTGTTGCATTATTATATTTTCTCGTAAAATATTCCTCATTATTATTTTTTATTTATTCGCTCTTATCAGCACTTCTTTCATTCAAGTCTATTTCTGTTAAACATAATTCGCGAAATACATACATACACATTAAAAAAAAAATTTCAATGTCAGTGGGTCGCTCTTGTTGTGGAAGCTGTGGCCGCTAATGACGGCAATCGTCAGCTTCTTATCTGAAACCGCGTGGCGCGTTGTGCGATCTCGCAGATTTTATATTTGCACACAAATTTGCATGAAGTATGTACATATGTATGTATAAACATCTATATATATTGCGTGAGTAGCAGAGGAGAATCGGGTTCGAAATAGGTATTGGTACGCGATTTACTGTTTTTGGGTTGGAGTGGATTTAATTTTTCCTGTGCCGTATAATTTCTTCACAATGCGAAAGTATGATCTTTGATGTTTCTTGATGACTCCTTTTTTATCCTGCCGCTAAATTTCTGGCTATGAAGAACCCGCTGGCCAGATTAGGGATCTACTGTTTTTTATACATTTTTTTATGTGCTGGCTTCCACATCGTAATATATGTATATATGTACATAACTATGAGCCCTAACCGCTAAAAAGCACCTAAATGCAAAAANTGGCGGCTAGGGCTCGATATGTATACATTAGGGTGCCTTACCATAAAAAGGTTACGGGTTTTCCACCGGAATTATAAAATTTATTATATTTTAAGACTTTAGCCAAAATATTGCGGAAAAATATTAAAATTTAAGTTAGCTGAACCAATATGAAAAACCCTGTTCATTCTATATTTTTTTATTGTTTTGTTAAAAAAGAAATACACAGAAACACACAACATTTTTATGCAGACCATTTACGCTTCAAGTCTTCTATCATATGAGGCGATTTAAAAAAAACACATATTTTTAAAAACTAATTTTATTTACAAAAAATTGAAATTTGAAGGTATTTTAAAATCGGTCCACCTCAAGTAAATCTTATTATTTTTCTGAAATATTTCGGTGCAAGTCTTAAAATATAATAAGTTTTATAACTCCGCTGCAAAAACTGGTAATGATTTTTTTTTCTATAGATAATTTGCATTGATTTGCAAATTGCGGTTGGAAAATATTTTAAATTTCAGATACTTAATACTTTCACTTTTCGCAAACAAATTTTATTTTTATTTTTATTTATTTATCTAGATCACTTTGAGTTATGTAGTTCATCAAGCACTTATGCGTGATTAAGTAGCACCACTTGAAACCAACCATCAACCAACAGAACGACAACGCAAATAAACACGACGGGCACTAAATTTCTCTATTGGCTGCAAATCCTTTTTATACCGTACCGTATTTAAATTCCTGCAATGAGCCAAAGGCTATTTGTAGCAAAAGATCACATGCTGAAGTTGTTTTATTTTTATTTGAATCATATTTATTAGTTGTCAGACAGACAGGCATACGTGTTAACATATGTAGATGCACATATGTACATACATACAGTGTTGGAAAAAATAATATAATAGGGACACGACATTTTAACAAATTCTGCATATTTTTCTTTTGTTTATTTTATGTTTCTTAATTTTTTTTTTATAAAGGTATAGTTCGTTGTCTAACAAATAACATATAAATTTATATTGCACACTTTGCAAATATTGCATCTAAATTTTAAACTTTGTAATCAGATTTTGTAGAATTTTTTGCTAAAAAATAGCGTTGATTTTTGGCAATTTTTTTCACGTTTTTTCTTCCATACAAAGTGTAAAAAAAACACCCATTTTTTAGAAACTTCAAAATTGAACTTTATTCTAATGCGTACTCACTAGAATTCTAAAAATTCTTATAAAAAAGTTGCACATTTAGATGCTAATATGCTGAACTTTTTTTAATTTTTGCACAAAGTTTCAAATATGAATTTAAATGAGTTTTGTTAGACCTTTACAAAAAATAAGAAATACTAAATAAACAAAAGAAAAATTGGCCAAAATTTNTTTTTTTTTTATAAAGGTATAGTTCGTTGTCTAACAAATAACATATAAATTTATATTGCACACTTTGCAAATATTGCATCTAAATTTTAAACTTTGTAAACAGATTTTGTAGAAATTTTTGCTAAAAAATAGCGTTGATTTTTGGCAATTTTTTCACGTTTTTTCTTCCATACAAAATGTAAAAAAAAACACTCATTTTTTAGAAACTTCAAAATTGAACTTTATTCTAATGCGTACTCACTAGAATTCTAAAAATTCTTATAAAAAAGTTGCACATTTAGATGCTCATATGCTGAACTTTTTTTGATTTTTGCACAAAGTTTCAAATATGAATTTAAATGAGTTTTGTTAGACCTTTACAAAAAATAAGAAATACTAAATAAACCAAAGAAAAATTAGCCAAAATTTGTTAAAATGTCGTGTTCCTATTAATTTTTTCACCACTGTAAGTGCTAATAACGTCGTATAGCAGGCAAGTCAAATATAAATAATTTTGGGCAGTACTAAATTTAGAACTAATATGAATGGCCTAAAGGAGAATCCGAATTAGGCAATTGGACGAGCTCACGTGTGATCACTTAAGTGATTAAATTGATGGAAAACGTGTTTGAGGATTTTACTTTTTCAAACACNTTGGCCAAAATTTGTTAAAATGTCGTGTTCCTATTAATTTTTTCACCACTGTAAGTGCTAATAACGTCGTAAAGCAGGGAAGTCAAATATAAATAATTTTGGGCAGTACTAAATTTAGAACTAATATGAATGGCATAAAGGAGAATCAGAATTACACAATTGGACGAGCTCACGTGTGATCACTTGAGCGATTAAATTGATGGAAAACGTGTCTGAGGATTTTTTTTCTTTTCAAACATTTTAACATATACATGTTTGTTGTCACAGTTCTTAGGATTAATCGATTTT
>NW_016167623.1:0-2483 GCF_001687245.7 Rhagoletis zephyria
GTGTCAATAAATTTGTAATATAATGGGAATGCTGTCTAGCCTTTTTATTTAGCAAGGCACATTAGGGCTTTTATAATGGGGTCATCGGGAATAGGGTGCGCCGGTGACCATGGTTGAGGGTGGGTCAGGCACCAGGGGCCAACACTTACACCAGTGGCCCCAACCATATTCGGCCTTAGGTTTTTTTGATTATTTTTAGTTTCGATTTATTTTCAGTTCATTTTAAATATTTAAATTTAACGTTTCCTTTTTCAGCTTTTTTTATGGTTGTGTTAAACGGATTTTTTTGAATTTTTGAATTTGTTGTGTGTGTAACCGTCCGATTAAGACGTTTGAAAAGGGCATGACTGTTTCTCTGCTATGGCGCAGGGAACAGTAGTGAGGCAAGAACCCCGCCCAGCCGACATGACTAGCCGCAGTGCACCCCATTGTGCCTGCCCTGCACTCACTGCTGCTCCCAATGTATGCGTACCATAACAGATGGCGCCCAACGGGGGGCCTGAGGTCTGGTCATGGTTGACTGGTCCTGACTGACACATGCTTCACATCCGCAAGTCCCAGGGGGGCATGTGATTGCTGCCCCTTGCTGCGTTGCGGCGGGATGAGTGGAGCTGAGTGTGACTGGTTCGGATTGGTCCTCTTGGTCAGCAACCGAAGGCTTCTCCGAGACTTCACGTCACGTCCTCCGGAGTTTTGTATTCACCCGGTGAGGCAGTGCTAAACGCACTTAGTTTTTTTGTAGTTTGACTTTGTTTTTCTCCAAATTGTTCAGTGGTCCGATATGTCGGCATGGGAGTTGGGGAAAAATTCTCCGCTAAGTGGGGTTTAGTATAAATAGATTTTCGTAGTTAATTTTTCTTCCTCCGAATATTTTTTTTATTTTTTTTCACCTCGTGTTTTTTTTTGGAAAAAAGTGATAATTAAATTTTTCTTTCGGACCCCAGCTCACTCCATAGGTCTGCGCTGGCGCTCCTGAGCGCCTTCGCATTACGATGGAGTGGGCTGGGACTCCAACCACGACTGACTATCGGGGTCTCAGTCACCCCACATGTCTCAGGGGGGCATGCGTGACTGCTCTTTGCTGCATTGCGGTGGGGTGCACTGAGACCGAAAGATAGTTCAGCAACTAGTACGCGAAGTCCAGTATACCCTTCAAGTCTGGAGGGGCATTCCACTATGCCGGCTTGCATTGCGGTTGGGTGTACTGGACCAAACTGCGATTTTTTTTTGTGTTTGTTTTTGTACCTCATTTTTTCGTAGACTTGTGCCTTCTTAATTTTAGGGAGAGGTCAGCATTCCCATTGACTTTGAAAGTATACATATTTCCCACTTATAAACAATCTATATCAACCGATCTTTTATATACACGTATATGACCACGTATATTTAACTAACAAACTTACATGTTTATTTACTAAAAATAATTTTTTTGGTTGATTCTTTTTCTTTTGCTGCTTTTTGAGCGCGTAAATTAAGGGTCTAAAAATCGATTCCTGGTCCCAGCACCATGGACGTTTTTGCAGGCAATGGCAAATTACCGTATGTAATTCTGGTATGATTGAAAGTTTTTTTTGACAAACAGACGCTCTTTCGCTTATGGTTGTCATTGTGCCATGATGTTGTTTCCATTTTTGTAAAGTTCTTTACGAAACTTCCAATTGCTCTAAATTTAACTTACATTTTTCAGATTTACAGTTTTGGAGTCTTCAAACTAAAAAAAAGCACCAAAACACGCACCAAGCACCAAAATCAAAAATTTTCGCGTGTTAAATTACGAAAAGCACTAAATTTAGTGCGAAAAGCACTAAGTTGGCAACAGTGCTTATGAGCTCCAATTCAATTGCTCACTGGCTTCGTTTCGCTTACAATTATGAATCNCCAAATTCCTCACAAACAAATGTAAAATCCTCAAAATCCGAACGAATTACTCAAAATTTTCTTTTTACAGATGTGAGTATTGTGTACTGCATACTATTTATAGTTACTTAGTATAAAAATTAATTACGTTCTCCAGTTCAACTGGTACATTTGTTCTTGAGGTTCAAACAAAGTATCACCGTTTTTAACACCCTTTTATTAGCTTCACCTGTAGGTTTGTATGTATGAATGTTTGTAACCGACTCCTTTGGACTCGATTTTTACCCACTTTAAACGAACAGATTTAATTCAAGCTTTGTACACTTATCAAGAATCAGCGACAATATAATAATTTCATAAATTTATCTCATTATCCTGATTAGGATCGCCAGGATTAAATAATTTCCTCACACAGCCTCTGTGTGAGAGCAAGTGAGACAACTACGCTGTCTGCGCATGCGTACCGTCTACTTACTTTCCGACTCGAGCACTCGGCTTATTAGTGTTAATACATTCTACCCCTATCAGTTGCACAGTTGGCCAAGCGGGCTAAGGCGCAAGTCGTAGGCGCGAGACAACGAACTTACCAGACATGATTTCAAATCCCGTCTATGGCTGAAAATAAA
>NW_016167623.1:2508-14219 GCF_001687245.7 Rhagoletis zephyria
ACGACAGGTAATAAGTCCCAGATGGTTTCTAAAATCACAAATTAGTTTTTGTGCAAATTGCAGATAGAGGGTATTAATGAATTCAAGCCCTCGATATTTCACATTTTTATATTTGTAAGTTATTGGAAGCAGGGATGCCAACTTGGCTCACACCGTGCCATTTGTTCCTATTTTACTTCAAATGGCACTTAATTTTTCAATTTGGACCAAAAAGTGCCAAAATGGCACTTTTGTAAAAAAATAACATTTCAATACATTTTTGTGAAATCCTTTGCAAGCACTTCTTTTTCTCAACTAAAATTTTCTAATTTATAAAGGCTTTTCAACTGGTTTATCTTATTTTATCATTGCACTTTTGTTTTGAAAATGTGGCTTTATTTTATTGATAAATGTGAATAATTAAAAGGAATAACACCTTTTTTGGCACTTTTATTTTTCTATTTGGCACATTTTGGCACTTTTTTATCCTCAATATGGCACCTGATAATTAAGGAGAGTTGGCAGCCCTGATTGGAAGATTTCTGCTCTGTTTTGAGGCAACAACTTGTCTGCAGTAAAAAAGCATATAATTTGTGTTTCAAAAGTGTGTGAAAACCAATCAATTAACTTATATGATCTCGGTTCCGATATTAAATAATCAATAATTGTTTATACCCGCATTTTGGCACATTGGCTCGTTGAATGTGCCATCTAATAAGCAGTGTCGTCGTTCTCCTTAGCTGCTTTTAAATGACTGCTGGCGGAGGCATAAATACAGTGTAAGAAAATTCTTTTTTTATAATTGTTTCCTTATAGAAAAGTTGGGTTCTTTTCCACCTTAGACATTCCGAATTCGTTCAAAATATGCTAATTTAAAACACAGAATTCTTTCAGTGCTCCTCCGGGGTTTTTGGACATGTACTGTTTCTTCAATTTAATAGTGTTCGCTTTATTTTTGTAGAAACGAAAAATGTTTTGCAAGTTATGGATCATTTCTCCACTCTTTCTTCAAATATTTCTCATATTCCAGCTGTGCGCAGGCGTTTAGTTTTTCGCATCGTGCTTTTACATATTCGTAATTAAAATTTTTTTTTAATAGAATCAATTGGTGGTAGTTCATGATTGTGTGTGGATTAATATCACAACACTGAGGATTTGGCAAAAGCCTTTTTCTTCTATTAAAAAACAACACTTACGGGGCAATGTTTATTGTAAGAACAACATTTTTTTCTATGAATCGACATCCTTGTTGACGCTATTTCCATTTGAATGAGGAAATAGCGTCAATGACTTTATTTCCAAATTTTTGTTGACTTTATTTCGCTTTTGAAAAGGTAATAATGTCAATTGACTTTATTTCGCACCAGGGTGGGAAATAAAGTCAATTGACCTTATTTCCATTGACCTTATTACCTGTCACCGTATCATAACAGATGGCGCCCAACGGGGGGGCCTGAGGTCTGGTCAGGTTGACTGGTCCTGACTGACACCCGCAAGTCCCAGGGGGGCATGTGATTGCTGCCCCTTGCTGGTTGCGGCGGGATGAGTGGAGCTGAGTGTGCTGGTTCGGATTGGTCCTCTTGGTCAGCAACCGAAGGCTTCTCCGAGACTTCACGTCACGTCCTCCGGAGTTTTGTATTCACCCGGTGAGGCAGTGCTAAACGACTTAGTTTTTTTGTAGTTGAGCTTTGTTTTTCTCCAAATTGTTCAGGGGTCCGATATGTGGCATGGGAGTTGGGGAAAAATTTCCGCTAAGTGGGGTTTAGTATAAATAGATTTTCGTAGTTAATTTTTCTTCTGCCGAATATTTTTTTTATTTTTTTCACCCGTGTTTTTTTTTTGGAAAAAAAGTGATAATTAAATTTTTCTTTCGGACCCCAGTCACTCCATAGGTCTGCGCTGGCGCTCCTGAGCGCCTTCGATTCGATGGAGTGGGCTGGGACTCCAACCCGACTGACTATCGGGGTCTCAGTCACCCCACATGTCTCAGGGGGGCATGCGTGACTGCTCTTTGCTGCATTGCGGTGGGGTGCACTGAGACCGAAAGATAGTTCAGCAACTAGTACGCGAAGTCCAGTACACCCTTCAAGTCTGGAGGGGCATTCCACTATGCCGGCTTGCATTGCGGTTGGGTGTACTGGACCAAACTGCGATTTTTTTTTGTGTTTGTTTTTGTCCTTATTTTTTCGTGACTTGTGCTTCTTAATGTTAGGGAGAGGTCAGCATTCCCATTGACTTTGAAATATACATATTTCCACTTATAAACAATCTATATCAACCGATCTTTTATATACACGTATATGACCACGTATATTTAACTAACAAACTTACATGTTTATTTACTAAAAATAATTTTTTTGGTTGATTCTTTTTCTTTTGCTGCTTTTTCGCGCGTAAATTAAGGGTCTAAAAATCGATTCCTGGTCCCAGCACATGGACGTTTTTGCAGGCAATGGCAAATTACCGTATGTAATTCTGGTATGATCTGAAAGTGCGCTTTTTTTTGACAAACAGATGCTCTTTCGCTTATGTTGTCATTGTGCCATGATGTTATTTCCATTTTTGTAAAGTTCTTTACGAAACTTCCAATTGCTCTAAATTTAACTTACATTTTTAGATTTACAGTTTTGGTGTCTTCAAACTAAAAAAAAGCACCAAAAACGCACCAAGCACAAAATCAAAAATTTTCGCGTGTTAAATTAGAAAAGCACAAATTTAGTGCGAAAAGCACTAAGTTGGCAACAGTGCTTATGAGCTCCAATTCAATTGCTCACTGGCTTCGTTTCGCTTACAATTATGAATCTAACTTTGAATAAACGCAAGAGCTCATTTGTTCCAGTGTTGCCACAAAAATATTACCAAATTCCTCAAAAACAAATGCAAAATCCTCAAAATCCGAACGAATTACTCAAAATTTTCTTTTTACAGATGTGAGTATTGTGTACTGCATACTATTTATAGGTACTTAGTATAAAAATTAATTACGTTCTCCAGTTCAACTGGTACATTTGTTCTTGAGGTTCAAACAAAGTATCACCGTTTTTAACACCCTTTTATTAGCTTCACCTGTAGTTTGTATGTATGATGTTTGTAACCGACTCCTTTGGACTCGATTTTTACCCACTTTAAACGACAGATTTAATTCAACTTTGTACACTTATCAAGAATCAGCGACAATATAATAATTTCATAAATTTATCTCATTATCCTGATTAGGATCGCCAGGATTAAATAATTTCCTCACACAGCCTCTGTTGAGAGCAAGTGAGACAACTACGCTGTCTGCGCATGCGTACCGTCTACTTACTTTCCGACTCGAGCACTCGGCTTATTAGTGTTAATACATTCTACCCTATCAGTTGCACAGTTGGCCAAGCGGGCTAAGGCGCAAGTCGTAGGCGCGAGACAACGAACTTACCAGACATGATTTCAAATCCCGTCTATGGCTGAAAATAAATGATGTAACGCTATCTTCCACTGCTTGACCGCGGTACTGATATTAATTGCAAAGATGAATTTGGCAATACGCCACTTCTTTTAGCAGTAGAAAATAATCATTTCGATGCTGTACGAGCATTATTCAATCGCGGAGCCGATTGTGAAAAATAATTTAAATGTTACACCACTGAGTCTCGCTGGTTATATTGGCAAAATAGAAATCTTTGAATATTTTCTAAATCGGGGTGCCACTGTTAATATAACTTGTACTATTAATGACTTAGAAGGATACTCGTTGCTGCTCCTCGCTGTCGTTAGTAATAGTAATCACGGAAAAAGGAGGATCGAGTATCTTCTAAAAAAAAAAAATTATTTTTAAAAATAAATCGAACTAAAAAATTAAAAATAAATATAGTTTAAAAAAATTAAAAAACACGCTTTTTAAGCATATCAAACTAAAAAGGCGTGAGTACTAGGTACTCATGAAATTTGATGTGTAAACATATGCGTACGGCAAAGCATTAAAGTACATTTACATTTAAATATAATCTCAATCAAAGCTAGCTAACGAGATTAAATTGGTTGTGTTTGTTATTCTCACAACTCGAGGAAAAGTTAAGCTTCTTCTCTATGCCACCCTGGTCACTTTTGCGCTGTCTGCTACACATATTGTGCTATTTAAATATATTTTAACTTAAAATTTTATTAAAAATACGTTTACAAACCTCTTTTCCTTGCTAGCGTCGATTTTTGTTTACTTTTACATTTGAGATTCCTCCTCTTCTTCGCAAGTATAATCGATAAAACTAGGTTGGACACCAAAAAGTTATCGGTTTAATCTGCGATTATTTTATAATTATAATTTTGTAGGGCTAATCTCTCTTTCTTAAGGAGTTTAGCTCGAAAATGAGGATAATCTTTTTATATGTAAACCTATTATTAGGCGATTCAGCTAAATGCATACACATGTAGGTCAGGTTAGAAATTAAACATTAATTTTACTTAATTTTATTCATTTTGCTGATTGATTTATTTTTATTCATTTTCATTTTNGGCTAATCTCTCTTTCTTAGGGAGTTAAGCTCGAAAATGAGGATAATCTTTTTATATGTAAACCTATTATTAGGCGATTCAGCTAAATGCATACACATGTAGGTCAGGTTAGAAATTAAACATTAATTTTACTTAATTTTATTCATTTTGCTGATTGATTTATTTTTATTCATTTTCATTTTTAATTCTTTTGATACATGAAGTTATCGGTATGATTGATAAAATATGATACTTGTATACTTGTGACTCAAGGACGTTAAAATATCTCGAAAACAACGCATAAATTACTGGTTTTGAAATTGTAGTTTGAGCTTTTCTATTTTTNATCTCGAGCTTTACTCCTGCACTACTTGTCCACTTGTTTCAAGTTAGCTTTTTGTTGCTAACCACAGGTTATATATTTTATAGAAATCCCGCAAAAAAGCTAACTACAAGTAGGTTATTTTTTTTATCAATTGATAATTTTTTTCTGCAGGGTAGCTTTACGTTGAAGTCATGAAGACATATAGAACTTACAGGTTTTTATACGAACTTGCAGGAAGTTACAGGAAAAATGATCCCGTACTCCAAAACCATGTAAATGAGATCGATTTTTGGAGAGTTGTGAAGAGAATGAATTTGCAAGATTTTACTCGATTCTTTTTTGTTCCCATACTGTATACTCTCACTTCATAGAGTGATTTTTCTTTTTGATACTTTTACAGGATTTTAAACGAAAAGTATTAGATCAGAGCGCTATTATATCATCCATACATATGTATTAGGCTGGGTCGATTTTGTATGGGGGAAAATAAAAGGCATTTGTCCGTATTGTAATAGTAATATTACGATGTCTTAGGTCTAAGCCAATTGTTATTGGCCACGAAAGATTAATTTAAAACTTATCTTTAGCCCGCGCAATTGAATCAAAGGGTATGAATTTTGAAAATGAAACTTTGGCCTGTAATATCTATGGAATGCGTTAATTGTTATAAACAGCACGGTATATCAAATTAAAGGTTATTAAGTTTAGTACCTCATGTTCTTTTATAATTTTTCAATAAGTCTACAAGTTTTTAAGATATTAAGATAAAACTTACAAAAACTATAATATTCCCTTATGAGTTTTCAATTCTTCATTACTTCAGCAATCTAGTGAAAAATACAAACAAGTGAGACGAGGTTTTTTTTTCAAACGTTTTAATGTTTTCGGATGTTTATATAATAATAAAGGACCATGGACTTGATCACGCCGATTTGGTCAGTTTTCAAGATCCTGGTGAATGAAGACAAACATGTATTTTCAAAGATGAGGGATCGTTTGATAAGTTAATGTAGTTTCAAGCATAAATATAAGTATTTACATACATTAACATAATACAATTAGGGTAAGAAACGCCCATTTTAAGTCCATTTATGCAGTCTTGAAAATTGGTGCGAAATGGTTTCATTAGTCACCGAAGAACATTTTTCGCGGTTTCTAAATCTGCCGTTATATGAAAGTAGGGGACGTGCAATAAGTGCTTAGATGTACGCAAATATTTTAGTTAATTCCATTATGTGAAAAAGTGACTGTAGATAAATGCAAAATATCCTGAGAAATGTTGAACGAAAAAAGGTCACTCCCTCGCACACTTTTCTGTAATTCGGTTCTTTTATTTAAAAGTTATTTATACAATCGATGAGAATTTTTTTGTATAAAAAATGGAGATCCACTTAAGTTTTTCGTATAACTTTGATATATGTTACTCGATCGGTACGTAATAATTACCAAATCGAAGGCGAGACTTACTGTTATTGTTTTATGATAATAATGTGATTAAAATCGTTCAGATTATAAACAAATTATTATAAAATAAAAAAAAATGTTGAACAAAATTTTTTGTAATTTTCCTATATTTGCCATTTTTAAATTGTATGTATCAACATAAGTAAACTAATTAGTGTTTATAGAAGTTGTGCCTGTTCAGTGTTTCCCTAGTCATTCGCATAAACAAAATTTTTC
Organism: Rhagoletis zephyria; assembly: GCF_001687245.7. Classification (NCBI taxonomy): domain Eukaryota; kingdom Metazoa; phylum Arthropoda; class Insecta; order Diptera; family Tephritidae; genus Rhagoletis; species Rhagoletis zephyria. Next base: position 8,963 of record NW_016167623.1, read on the forward strand.
CACGATGATGGAAAATAATGGCTTATCTATAAAAGCTACCGAAATTGTTCCTAAATTTGCAAAAATTTGCAAACTATAGCTAATATTAAAAAAAGATTAGAATATTTGAAACCAGCGACCTAAATGCACGCCAGCAATATTAATGCTGTTTTTTACATCGTTTGACTATAGGCCAGTGCAATTATCAAAAGAACAATTAAAATTTTATTGAAAAAGATACATTTGAGATTAATGATAAGCTAAAGGGCTGCGAGAAATGATATTTGACTTTATCCTTTGCGTTAACTGATTCATTATCTAATAATATGTACCAAACCTTTTTGCTGAACCCAGAATTTTTGACAGGATTTGGTCTTATTCGACTAGTGTGCTGTGGGTCACTTGGCGGTCGATGCGCGGGCTCTTACAATTAAAATAAAAGACTAATATTTTGCAGTTAGATTTTCGACCCGCCCTAATATGTATATATACATATATTCATGTATGTTCATCAGTTATCAACGGTCCCAGTTAAAATGATTTCAGTAGTTTTTTAATTTTTACCTTGCCTTTTTATCAATAGACTACCAAAACCTATGCCTAAAACCATGCTACGAATATAAAAACCACTTGCAACAAATGTATGTACACACAAACTTAAGTATGTATCCATATAGGAACAAAGCCGAATGCATGCGCGGAGTTTGGATAACCGGAAGTAATAATCGTTTGTACCGCATTTCCTCTTATTCTGCAAATGCTTAAATGTATGCAACCATTTGCAATTGCAAGTAAAACAGGGTGCCTCTAATGAAATTAAAAAATTCTTGATGCAATACAAATGCAAGCCCTTCGAAATATCCCTTACCTTAAAGCTATTAATGTTGTGTATGGGGGTGTTTGAAGGTTTGACAAGCCGTTTGATGGAAATGTGAACAAAAATCGAAATTTTTGATTTTCTAGCCGCCATGTTGACGTTTGATCAAACCGCTTAAGTTGTGTATGATAAAATCGCCTCATTCGCAGCGAAATTTTTATCTAATGAGGAGGAAAGAGAGAAAAATTAAGACAACCAAACCCTTTTACATTGTGAACCGGAAGAAAACTAAAATTCTTTGCTTGAACGAGTCATGTTTGCATGGTGTATGGCGAAATGGGAAAAGTAGGTTTGAAGAATGTTTGACTAGCCACTTGTGTAGTGTATTTCGCTCTTTATAAGACTTCGGAAAGCTTTTTGTTCAAAAATTTGCAGAGCAATTTAACGATTCTCTTGTGTAAAACATGGTTGCTTTTCTTATCTGCATATATATCAAGAGAAAATTCCTCAGAATAAAAATCCTCAAAAAATACTCAAGCGCACCCGAAATTCCTCACGTTTTGAGGAATTACTCACAAAGTGGCAACACTTATTTGCTCGCAAGCCACTTACGCCATTTGAGCAGTTGCGCTGTGAAGCAAACGCTAGAAAAGAAAGTTGTATGGAAATTAAGTGCAAGGAACTTTTTTTAGCAAATAGGATTTTAAAAATTGCTTGATTATAAAGCCCCAGGTATAAATCTGAAACAGGTTGTTATAGGTTACTGTTCGCCGCACAAAATATAAATACTTTACTCTTCGACATATAGCGCACCCGGTAGCGGGCCATAAATTTCACCATCTAATAATTTTTCTAGAGCGTACGGCAACACCAAAACTGCATGGAAGGTCCGCCATTTGGCGATAGCTGTGTTCCTTACGGACAGTGTCGCTGATTGTCACTACTTCCTGCAGGTCTGTTCGTCAACTTTTTTCGGTTAATAAACGATTTCCCGCGGAGGCTGGTGATAGTTTGTGACAGCTGTCTGTAACTGGCCGTCTTCACAGGATGGAATATATAACTTGACACATCTGTTGGAATATGGAGCACAATACATATCAAGGCCTATATCTTGGCATCTGTTGCGGTAACTTGGTAGTTTCACAGCCACGCTGCTTGCACGAAAGCTTCGTGACAACCACATTATTGATATTTGAATGTAACTTCGACGTTACACGTTCAGCTTTCCCTTTCAATTTTCAATACATTCACATTTTCCACTAACACACTCTTATTCTACTACGGAATGGGAAACTTGCTTTCAATCTTTCCTTTCAAGTAAGTTTTAATTTTGCTTCAATTTTGATCACTTATTCAGCATTGACAGGCGAATTTCGAGAAAACAAGAAAATTATTAAGCTTTTGAATGCTAAAAAGTTAACATACAATGCAATTTAGAATAGCAAGTGGTCTTTAAAAGCGGATTAGTTGGTTGTTTTCTTGAGGACGGCGCGTTGAAAATGAGATTGCTTCTCAGAGTGAATTCAGCCTATCTAATGGCCTTCAATTTTTATGATTTTTGACAAGCAATGTGTGTAAGAAAATGAAAGGCAAGGTTGATCGTGTGTCGTTAGCGTAAAAGCAAAAGTCGAGCTGTTTCTTATTAAATTGCTTGCTAGTATGTACTCGGATGTATTTTCAAGGTGTTATTTATTTTTATATTTTTTGGCAGTTAAGTTCGGCAAAAATACGTTTTAAAAGCCATCTTCCAAATGGTAATATCAAGATATAAAAAGCCTACACAAATATTGCCTCTGATAGAACGTATGTAATACATATTATCCTGTGAAGACGGCCGGTGAGGAAACAGGGCTGGTGAATGGCTGCTCTCCAACCGGTTGGAGTTATATAAATGGGTGATGGCAACCCCGGATACCCTCGAACTAATTTTTTTGACATTTCTATGTATGTAATACATATTATCCTGTGAAGACGGCCGGTGAGGAAACAGGGCTGGTGAATGGCTGGTCTCCCACCGGTTGGAGTTATATAAATGGGTGATGGCAACCTCGAACTAATTTTTTTGACATTTCTCTTTGCACTGCGGCAAGTTCCCATTGGAAGGGTAACGTAACCAGTCCAATGGCGCAGTGACCGTTATTCTTCCAATGGGATACATAATTCCCGCAGTGCGAGGGTAGAAAAACCACTAGCAACTGCGCAACCGCCCATTAGATTTTGGACATAGACACCAAAGGACACAAGAGGTATTAATACTACAAAATTGCAGTGCCGATCGCCGCGCAGAAAATTTTTAAATAGTCGAACATTTGAAAAAAAGAATAAATAAATTGAAACCCGTACTTTAAAGTGATTTGTTAAAAGTTAAAACCACAATGGAAAAGCATAGCAGCATAAATTAATAAAAAGGAACAAACCCCGGTGAGTTCGAAAAAAAAAGTGGTCTGTCGCAATGCCTTGGGGGTCCTAAGTGAACTTTCCTTCGAATTACGCGTGTGCCTCAAGCATTTTCGTCTCCTTATGTTTAAAATGGTAAAATCGTGAATAACTTGCAAGTGGCGTTTTCGACCTTGCGAAAATTTTCCTTAAATTCGGTCCAAATATGAAGTTAGGGGGGCGTAGAATGTTTTTTTTTTTATTCTAAAATAAAAACAAGGAAGACCCCACCTTTAGGAGCCTCATAGTTAATTAAAAAATTGCTTTTTATTGACACTAAAATACTTTTTTACTTAAAGACGGCGCGCAGACGAAAATTTGTGATAAAGGATCGCGCAATTTTTTGGGTACAAATTTTCACTTTATATCCCAATACTGTCTCCCTCAAAAAAAAATGAATCGGGCGATACATATACTGACTTATTCCGTATTATCGAGATCATAATGAAACAAAAGTAGTAGTGGAACACGCTTCATTTAGTGAAATTAATTTTCGAACATCTGGCAACACCTTTCTGTTCACCATTGGAGCCATTTCGATTTGTTTGCTTGTTTACCTTGCTAATAAGAAGAGGAATTAATAAACACGTTTTATATTGAGAAAAAAAGACGAGAAAAGTCAAATAAATTACATTTAATGTGTACGGGATATAAGTGAACCTTGCAAAGATCGTATATCGATCAAAATATAAGTGAAAAGTGCTCTTTTTATGGAACTTTGCCGGTGAAACTGCAAGGAGTTTAACAACAAATAAAGGAAAGCGGAGAAACCACATAAATATACATGGAGTCTTAACATTCCCGGCAAGTGCCATGAGAAAATTCATGATAGTGTGCTAAACCACCCTGATAGTGAAAGGGATTGGAGGGGCAAACCTTGGACGGCTACTTAGGCTAATTCACGCCAGGGTAAACCCCAAGTTAGTAATGAAACTAACCAGTTAGCTCGCCGCAACGCAATTCTCCACCTTTAGGATTTTGACTGATCCATATACATACAAACACTAATAAACGTTTTCTTTTAGGTTTAGGCGACCGTACCGTAGCGGCAGCCCCGCCATAGTAAAAACCGGTAACAACACGGATTCAAACGGCAGCAGTCACACAGGCAACCTCGACGACGTCTGCCACAGCAGCCGCGCAGTAGCATCCCGGTAACAGCACCGGCATCAACAGCATCGGCTGCCACAGCAGCAGGCGAAACCACAACAACAACCATTACGGCATCAACCGGGGTGAGCACCCGGGAACGGCAACAACAACACAGCAAAAACAACCACGGCTGCCACAGTAGCAGCAGAACCACCAAAGGCAACAACAGCAGTGCCACACATACGCCTGCTGCAACATTAGGGTGAGTCCGTCGGGCCTGAAAATCTCTATAAATAAAACTTTTTTTTTATGACAAATTAAAAGTAAGCTAAGAATTATCAAAAAAATTAACTCAAAATCCCTAAAAGTAGATATTCGGAAATTTAACAAATTAAAACTCAGCAAATTAAAAAATAAATTAATTTGAATTTTTACAGAACTAAGAAACTAAAACAAACTGAAAATTAAATGTAAATGAAAGAACAACTAAAAGGAAGTTAATAACAGTAAGAACGGAAATATTTTTTTCTGGTCTGTATATGTATGTATATATATAGGTGAATATATACATATATACCCATATATACCTGCATGTACATTTATGCATATATATAGGTACATATCAGAGCTGTAAAATGATTGAATCAGTAGGATCTGCATTCACTAGACATTCTTTTCAAAATTTTGATTGTTTGTTTGTATAAAAAAGCCTCATTCCTGAGTGGCTTAAAATGCTTGAAAACAAATAAACTGTGTTGTGTTTTTGAATGGTAGATTGATAGTCAGTATGGAATGTGAATGTAACAGAAGCATTCACACACACACATGATTGTATATTTAAAATGAATGCACACGTTTTTACCATTCAGTACTAATACTTTTTTCCCAGGGTTGATATATTTTATACTTTAAAGTTTAAACATATCTGGAATT